>NC_044035.1:173238301-173455647 GCF_901765095.1 Microcaecilia unicolor
CCTGTCTCATCAGCTCGTCATCTTCGACTCCTCTCTCTCCTTCTCTGAACATATTCAGCAGACTGCTAAAACCTGTCATTTCTTTCTCTATAATATCACCAAAATTCGCCCTTTCCTTTCTGAGCATACTACCAGGACCCTTATCCACACTCTTATCACCTCTTGCTTAGACAATTGCAACTGCTTCTCACAGGTCTCCACTTAGCCGTCTCTCTCCTTTTCAATCTGTTCAAAATTCTGCCGCACAACTTATATTCCGCCAGTGTCGTTATGTTCATATTAGCCCTCTCCTCAAGTCACTTCACTGGCTCCCTATCCGTTTCTGCATACAGTTCAAACTCCTCTTATTGACTTATAGGTGCATTCACTCTGCAGCTCTTCAGTACCTCTCCACTCTCATCTATCCCTACACTCCTCCTTGGGAACTCCGTTCACTGGGTAAATCTATGTTCTCCGAGGATAAGCAGGCTGCTTGTTCTCACATGTGGGTCGACGTCCGCGTCGACCCAGGAATCGCCATTTTGCAAGCAAAATATTTAAAAAGTTTTGCCAGAGTCTTCTGGTGCGCGTGCAGCACGCACCGCGCATGAGCGGACTGATTTCCCACCTGTTGCATGAACACTTCTCTTCAGTTTTTCTTTCTCCGCGTTGAGGTGCAGCAGCGTTCGTTTCTGCTCCTCTTCAGGCCCAGGAAGAGTCTTCACTGATTGCGAGTTCGTTCGCTTCTATTTCTTTACTTTTTTTCTTTCAAGATAAAATAATAATAATAATAATAATAAGGTTCCCGTAGTTTCCTTTTAGATTTTCACCTATTTTAAGTTTTCTTTCTTTTTCGTCGCGGCCGGCCTTTAGGCCGTGCAGTTGGGTTCTCCCCTTTTCTCTTTTGTGCCTTTTTCAGTTTTTAGGCACAGTCGCGTCTTTTGATTTCACCGAAGCCAATTTTCCTTCAATGTCATCGAAGACTCCCAGCAGCTTCAAGCGCTTTACTCGGTGCAACTGGACTATCTCAGCTACCGATATCCACGCCTGGTGTATTCAGTGCCTTGGGACCGGTCATAGCCCAGCTGCTTGTAATCTGTGTCTTCGTATGAAGAAACGGACCCAAGCGTCTCGAGAGGCCCAACGAGAAAAACTTTTTGGTGCTCAGTCCGGTCCTTCGACGTCGACTTCGGTACCGAGGTTGTCGTCACCGACATCGAAGGGAGCATCGATGTCAGGAAGAGAGGTATTTGCTGCTATGAGACCAACTCGTGCTGGGAGCAGTGTGGCGTCGAGTGGGTCTCCACCTGCCTCGAAGCCTCCTGTTATGCAGGCCCCACAGGACCGGCCTTTGTCAGACCCGGCCCCGAGTAGGCGTGAGGATTCCACATCCTCATCGGTACCGAGGAGTCTCGATGACGGACGTCAGAGCGGCTAAGAAACAACGTCATCGTTCTCTTTCGACGCATGGTACCGGAAGCTCCGGGACATTGAGAGAGTCGGCACCCGAGAAGCGTCGGCGCCAAGAGGATAGCTCTCTCTCGATACGGGAGGTGCCGATGCGTTGGTCTCCTAGCAGCCCGATACCTACTCCCAAGCCTCCACGGATTCTGACACTGCCTATACCACCGACCCCGCAGCCTTCGATGGCGGCTTTCGACGAGCGCATCCGGGCCTTGTTTCCAGAACTTCTGGAGGGACTGCTATGTCAGTCAGCTTTGGTGTCGGGGTGCTTGCGCCTTCTGTACCATCAGCTGCAGCGGTGTCTGCCAAGACTTGCTGCCAAGGTCCAGTCATACCAGCTGTTCACAAGTGTACAATTGCGGGACTCGATATGTGTACTGTCCAGCTTGGTTGATGCACTCCCTACAAAGCTGGCCGAGCCTTTTTGTCAGGTGGTCAGGCAGCAGAAGGAGTGTCGCAAATTCCTGGCCCGGGGTACTTTTGACGTGACATACAGATTCGCTGCTGAGGGTATAGTGATGTGCAGACTTTCATGGCTGCGTGTCTCTGACCTGGATCATTCGGTCCAGCACCGAATGGCACATGTTCCTTGCCGGGGGGGATAATCTTTTTGGTGAAAAAGTAGAGGATCTGGTTGATCAGATCAAGAAGCATAATGATGCTATGGATTCTGTCTCCCACTGGGCTCCTTCTGCTACAGCCTCCTCATCTAGGAGGTATTTTGAAGGGAAGTGGAGTGCTCCCTATTTCTATCCTAGGTGTAGGTATACTCCTGCTTCTCGGCAGCCTGCCCAGGCTCAGCCCCAGTGAGCTCGTTCTCGTCAACAAAGGATGGGCTTTTGACTGGCTCCAGTTCAGCATAGCCTCAGTAAAAGTGTCCGTACCGGACGACTTGCCGATAGGGGGTAGGTTGACGTTTTTTCACCAAAGGTGGCCTCTCATAACTGCCGACTGGTGGGTTCTTCAAGTAGTCCGGTTAGGATACACCCTCAATCTGGAATCCAAACCGCCAAATTGCCAACTGGGAGCTCATTCTTACAGCTCCCAGCACAAGCAGATACTTGCAGAGGAACTCTCCGCCCTTCTAAAGACCAGTGCGGTCGAACCCGTTCCACCAGGAGAAGAAGGGCTGGGATTCTATTCCAGGTACTTCCTTGTGCAAAAGAAAACAGGGGGGATTAATCCCATCCTAGACCTAAGGGCCCTGAACAGATTTCTAGTCCGAGAAAAATTCAGGATGGTTTCCCTAGGCATCCTTCGTCCCATGATTCAAGAGAACAATTGGCTATGCTCTCTGGGCTTAAAGGATGCTTACGCACACATCTCGATACTTCCAGCTCACAGGAGGTATCTTCGATTTCGGCTAGGAACACAGCCCTTTCAGTACTGTGTACTGCCCTTTGGTCTAGCATCTGCACCCAGAGTGTTCACAAAGTGCCTGGCAGTAGTCGCAGCGTCGCTACGCAGACTGGGAGTGCATGTGTTCCCTTATCTCGACGATTGGCTGGTGAAGAGCACCTCGGAGGCAAGCACTCTACAGCATGCGAATGACTATTCAGGTGCTAGAGCTACTTGGGCTTCGTGATCAATTACTCCAAGTCTTATCTCATCCCAGTAGAAAAGTTGGAATTCATTGGAGCTCTGTTGAACACAAGGACAGCTCGAGCTTATCTTCCCGAGGCAAGGGCAGACAACCTCCTGTCCCTAATGACCATGGTTCGAGCGTCTCAACAGATCACGGCTCGGCAGATGTTGCTACTTCTGGGGCACATGGCCTCCACAGTTCATGTAAATCCCATGGCACGTCTACAAATAAGATCAGCTCAATGGACCCTAGGTTCCCAGTGGTTTCAATCTGCGGAGGATCTAGAGGATGTAATCCAACTGTCCACTGGCTTTCGGAATTCTCTTCACTGGTGGACCATTCGATCCAATTTGACCTTGGGATGTCCATTCCAAATTCCTCAGCCACAAAAAATGCTGATGATAGATGCATCCCTCCTAGGGTGGGGAGCTCATATAGATGGGCTTCACACTCAAGGAGACTAGTCCTTTCAGGAAAAAGGCCTTCAGATCAATCTCCTGGAATTCCGAGCGATCTGGAATGCTCTAAATGCTTTCAGAGACAGGCTGTCCAACCAAATCATATTGATTCAGACAGACAATCAGGTTGCCATGTATTACACCAACAAGAAGGGGGGCACCGGATCTCGCCCTCTGTGTCAGGAAGCCCTTCAGATGTGGCTTTGGGCACGCCGTCACGCATGTTTCTCCAAGCCACTTACCTGGCAGGCGTAAACAACAGTCTGGCCGACAGATTGAGCAGCATATTTCAACCTAACGAGTGGTCTCTGAACAGGGACGTAGTCCGCAAGATCTTCCAAGCATGGGGCACTCCCTCGGTGGATCTTTTTGCCACTGAGATCAATCACAAGGTCCCTCAGTTCTGTTCCAGGCTTCAGGCCCACGACAGACTAGCGTCAGATGCCTTTCTCCTTCATTGGGGAACGGGCCTCCTGTTTGCATATCCTCCCATACCTCTTGTAGGAAAGGCTTTGCTGAAACTCAAGTAAGACTGCAGAACCATGATTCTGATTGCTCCCTTCAGGCCGCGTCAGATTTGGTTCCCTCTTCTTCTGGAGTTGTCCTCCGAATAACCGTGGCGATTGGAGTGTTTTCCAGCCCTCATCACTCAGAACGAGGGGTCACTTCTGCATCCCAACCTCCAGTCTCTGACTCTCATGGCCTGGAGAGCTTAGAATTTGCCTCCTTGGGTCTTACAGAGGGTGTCTCCCGAGTCTTGCTTGCTTCCAGGAAAGATTCCACGAAGAGGTGTTACTCTTTCAAGTGAAGGAGGTTTGCCATCTGGTGTGACAGCAAGGCCCTAGACCCTCTTTCTTGTCCTACACATACCCTGCTTGAATACCTTCTACATTTGTCAGAGTCTGGTGTAGAAAAACTCCGTAAGAATTCATCTTAGTGTGATTAGTGCTTTTCATCGCCGTCTAGAGGGTAAGCCTATCTCTGGACAGTCTTTAGTTGTGCATGAGAGGTTTGCTTTTGTCAAAGCCCCCGGTCAGACCTCCACCAGTGTCATGAGATCTCAACGTTGTTCTCACCCAGCTGATGAAAGCTGTTTTTGAGCCACTGAATTCCTACCATCTGAAGTACTTGACCTGGAAGGTCATTTTCTTGGTGGCTGTTACTTCGGCTCATAGAGTCAGTGAGCTTCAGGCCTTGGTAGTTCATGCACCTTACATTATGTTCTATCATAACAGAGTAGTCCTCTGAACGCACCCTAAGTTCCTGCCAAAGGTCGTGTCGGAGTTCCATCTGAACCAGTCAATTGTCTTGCCAACATTGCCTTGGTAGCTCATGCTCCTTATACTAAATTTCATCATAACAGAGTAGTCCTCCGCACTCACCCTAAGTTCTTGCCAAAGGTGGTGTCGGAGTTCCATCTGAACCAGTCAGTTGTCTTGCCAACTTTCTTTCCCCGTCCTCATACCCACCCTGGCGAGGCCCAGTTGACCAATGTTCATTGTTTTGAGTGAGCCTGGGTGCTAAGGATACCCCACATATGAGAAAAAGCAGCCTGCTTGTCCTTAGAGAAAGCGAAGATACATACCTGTAGCAGGTATTCTCTGGGACAGCAGACTGATTGTTCTCACAAACCTGCCCTCCTCCCCTTTGGAGTTGTTGTTCTTTCTTTGTTTTATTTTTTTTGTTAAACTAAGGAACCACGCTCGCGCGGCGGGCAGCAAGTCGTTCGCACAAGCGCGGTCCTTGCTGCTCGCACAACGGATCTCTAGAAAACGTTGTTTTATTTTGCTTGCAAAATCTTCCGATTCCTGGGCCGCCGCGGACGTTGACCCACATGTGAGAACAATCAGCCTGCTGTCCTCAGAGAATACCTGCTACAGGTATGTATCTTCACTGTCTGGCGGACAGGTTGAGCAGGTTAATGCAACCTCACGAGTGGTCACTGAACATGGGCGTAGTCCCCAAGATCTTCCGAGCATGGGGCACTCCCTCAGTAGATCTTTTTGCCACTCAGATCAATCACAAGATCCCTCAGTTCTGTTCCAGGCTTCAGGACCATGACAGACCAACGTCAGATGCCTTTATCCTACATTGGGGGACAGGCCTTCAGTATGCGTATCCTCTCTTACCTCTACTAGGGAAGACTTTGTTGAAACTCAAGCAAGACTGCAGAACCATGATCTTGATTGCACCCTTCTGGCTGCGTCAGATTTGTTTCCTTCTTCTTCTGGATTTGTCTTCCAAAGAACCGTGGAAATTGGAGTGTTTTCCAACCCTCATCACTCAGAACGAGGGGTCGCTTCTACATCCCAACCTCCAGTCTCTAGCTCTCACAGCCTGGATGTTGAGAGCTTAGAATTTGCCTCCTTGGGTCTTTCAGAGGGTGTCTCCCGAGTCTTGATTGCTTCCGGAAAAGATTCCATGAAGAGGTGTTACTCTTTTAAATGGAGGAGGCTTGCGTCTGGTGTGACAGCAAGGCCCTAGATCCTCTTTCTTGTCCTACACAGAACCTACTTGAATACCTTCTGCACTTGTCAGAGTCTGGTCTCAAAACCAACTCTGTAAGGGTTCACCTTACTGCGATTAGTGCTTATCACCACCGTGTAGAGGGTAAGCCTATTTCTGGACAGCCTTTAGTTGTTCGCTTTATGAGAGGTTTGCTTTTGTCAAAGCCCCCTGTCAAACCTCCACCAGTGTCATGGGATCTCAACGTCGTTCTCACGCAGCTGATGAAAGCTCCTTTTGAGCCACTGAATTCCTGCCATCTGAAGTATTTGACCTGGAAGGTTGTTTTCTTGTTGGCAGTTACTTCAGCTCGTAGAGTCAGTGAGCTTCAGGCCTTGGTAGTGCATGCACCTTATATCAAGTTTCATCACAACAGATTAGTCCTCCGCACGCACCCTAAGTTCCTGCCAAAGGTGGTGTAGGAGTTCCATCTGAACCAGTCAATTGTGTTGCCAACATTCTTTCCCCGTCCTCATAACCGCCCTGGTGAAAGCAGTTTGCACACCTTGGACTGCAAGAGAGCATTAGCCTTTTACGTGGAGCAGATGAAGCCTTTTAGCCAGTTCGCCCAGTTGTTTGTCTCTTTTGATCCCAACAAGAGGGGAGTCGCCATCGGAAAATGCACAGTATCCAATTGGCTAGTAGATTGCATATCCTTCACTTCATTCCCAAGCTGGGCTGACTCTGGCAGGCCATGTCACGACTCATAATGTTAGAGCTATGGCTGCGTCAGTGGCTCACTTAAAGTCAGCCTCCATTGAGGAGATTTACAGGGCTGCAACATAGTCATCATTCCACACATTCACATCTCACTACTGCCTCCAGCAGGATACCTGACGTGACAGTTTGGGCAGTTGGTGCTGCAGAATCTGTTCGGAGTTTAGAATCCAACTCCATCCCCCCTAGACCCATTTTTGTTCTGTTCCAGGCAGCACTCTCAGTTAGTTGTTTATGGTTTCAGGTCAATCTATGTTATGTCCTCGCCGTTGCGAAGCCCAATTGACCAACGTTCATTGTTTTGAGTGAGTCTGGTTGCTAGGGATACCCCACATGTGAGAACAAGCAGCCTGCTTGTCCTCGGAGAAAGCAAAGATACATACCTGTAGCAGGTATTCTCCGAGGACAGCAGGCTGATTGTTCTCACAAACCCACCCACCTCCCCTTTGGAGTTGTTGTTTATTTGCTTTTTGATTAAACTGAGCGGGAACGCTCACGTGACGGGCGGGAAGATGGCTGCGCTTGCGCAGTCCGTGCTGCTCGCGCTCCAGATGACTCTGGAAAGATTCTTTTATATTTTGCTTGCAAAATTGCCGTCCGATTCCTGTTCCGACACGGACGTCAACCCACATGTGAGAACAATCAGCCTGCTGTCCTCGGAGAATACCTGCTACAGGTATATATCTTTGCTATATTGGCTTATATGTGAGCTAATGTTTATTTGTTAATGTAGGTTTTATTGTAATCCATCAAGAACTTTTGCTTGACAAGCTATACATGCTTTACATAAATAAATAAGCAAGTAAATAAATAAATAGCTAAGGAGTCTTTTGCTAAAGAATGGCACATGATATCTACCACGAGACACATTTTATTCCTGTGGGCTCTGCTGCAGATAGCATGCGCTAATCTTTTGTAAAAACTCCCTGAATAAACACCTGTAACACAAATAAAAAGGTATCTATGCCCCCTAATTCTATAAAGTTACAAAAATTGCATGCATAAATTTGTGCTTGTGCCCAATTTAGCGCACAATTTAATTGAATAACAAGCTAAATACTGGGGATACGTGTCTAATTTAGGCACGTACATCTGCACCACGTTTCTGTTTGCGGAAATGGCCATGCCTAAAGTTAGGTGCGACTCCTGGGCTTAAGTACTAATCTATAAACAGTGCCTAACTTTAAGTGCGCTTTTTCAGCGCTGATTTTTTAGGCACCATATATAGAGTCTAGCCCATGGTGTATATCCTTGCTTTATGCACTTCTAGTATCCAACGGTTTTTGTAGCTTACCTTATATGAAAAAATGGGAGGTTGATTGGGGAAGGAATTGAATGATTTATAACTCAGTGGCTACCAGTATGAAGGCATCTATTTTGAAGGTATTGATGCGCTGCTACCTAACTGCTGCTCACTTGCCTAACATGAAATCTTCTATATCAGATAGTTGTTGGTGGGGATGTGAGATTTTAGTTACCTATTTCCATCTTTGGTGGGACTGCTCCACAGTGGTGTACCTAGGGTAGTTGACACCCGGGGCCAGTCATTTTTTAACACCCCCCCCCCCCAAAAAAAAAAAAAAAATCCAGTACTAGGCATGCCGAGAATACAAAACACTCAGGACCTTTAGAGCAATTCTACCATACCATAAAGCAGTCATTTCTACGAGTCACACAAGGAAAAGGAAAGCATCTTAAACACTATAGTGAGCACTAGAACATCAATTCACCTATTGTAAAACGAAACCAGACAGAATAGTACAGATCGTAGATCCTGCACAGTCAATGCCAACTGAAAGCCATGTCTTTTTCACAAACACAGATACACCCTAATCTACTATAGGATAAGTAATCATAAACTTTCTATTTAGACAAAAATTAAACTGAAACCCCAAGATGCCAGACTCTGCATACAATGCAACACCACAGAAACAGGAAATGTCCCCTAGTACTGTGCAAAATATAAAGACAGCAGATGTAAATTTGAAAAAAAACTAACAAATACCAATCACCACTTTAAAAATTAGCAAATAGAAATAAAATAAATATAGAAAATAAAATAATACCATTTTATTGGACTAATACATTTAGCTTTCAGAGGCCAAAACCTCCGTCCTCGGGTCAGTACAGTATAGTGCTGTTACAGTATCTTATCCTGACCTGAGGAAGGGGGTTTTGTTCTCCGAAGGTTAGTCAAAATGTATTAAAATTAGTCCAATAAAAAGATTACCTTGTTTACATGTTCTATTATAAACATTTATTAACACAGCTACAATACTACTTTATCCTAAAGCAAAAAACAAAAATATATATTTTATTTACAGTTTGTTGTCTCTGGTTTCTGCTTTCCTCATCTTCTTTTCACCATCTTTCTTCCATCCAGCATCTGTCTTCGTTCTCTGCCATCCAGTGTCAGCCCTCTCTGCTGTCCCCTCCATCCAATGTCTGCCCTCTCTCCCTGCCCCTTCCATCCACATCTGCCCTCTATCTCTGCCCCTTCTATTCACTGTCTGCCCTTTCCCTTCCATCCACTCCACTGTCTGCCCTTTCTCTCTGCCCCTTCAATCCACCATTTGCCCTCCCTCTCCCATCCATCCAGGGTCTGCCCTCCCTCTCGCTCCCCCTTCCATCTAGGATCTGTCCCCTCCCTCTCTGCCCATTTTTTCAGCCCAGTTCCCCTTCTCCTCTCTGAACACCCCCACCCAGTCCCCTTCTCCCCTCCCCTTCTCCTGTCTGTGACCCCCACCCCAGTCCTCTTCTCCCCTCTGAACAACCCCACCCCAGTCCCCTTCTCCCCTCCCTTTCTCCTGTCTGACCCCCACCCCAGTCCCCTACTCCCCTTCCCGTCTCCCATCTGAGATCCCCACCCCAGTCCCCTTCTCCCCTCCTCTTTTCCCCTCTGAACACCCCCACCCTAGTCCCCTTCTCCCCTCCCCTTCTCCCATCTGAGACCTCCACCCCAGTCCCCTTCTCCCCTCCCCTGTCTGAGACCCCCACCCCAGTCCCCTTCTCCCCTCTTCCCCTCTGAACACCCCCACCCCAGTCCCCTTCTCCCCTCCCCTTCCCTTCTCCCATCTGAGATCCCCACTCCAGGCCCCTTCTCCCCTCCCCTGTCTGAGACCCCCACCCCAGTCCCCTTCTCCCCTCCCCGTCTCCCATCTGAGATCCCCAACCCAGTCCCCTTCTCCCCTCCCCGTCTGAGATCCCCACCCAGTCCCCTTCTCCCCTCCCCTTCCCTTCTCCCGTCTGAGATCCCCACTCCAGTCCCCTTCTCCCCTCCCCTGTCTGAGACCCCCACCCCAGTCCCCTTCTCCCCTCCCCGTCTCCCATCTGAGATTCCCAACCCAGTCCCCTTCTCCCCTCCCCTCCCCTTTTCCCCTCTGAACACCCCCACCCCAGTTCCCTTCTCCCCTCCCCTTCTCCCATCTGAGATCCCCACTCCAGTCCCCTTCTCCCTCCCCGTTTCCCATCTGAGATTCCCAACCCAGTCCCCTTCTCCCCTCCCCCTCCCCTGTCTGAGATCCCCACCCCAGTCCACTTCTCCCCTCCCCTTTTCCCCTCTGATCACCCCCACCCCAGTTCCCTTCTCCCTTCCCCTTCTCCCGTCTGAGATCCCCACTCCAGTCCCCTTCTCCTCTCCCCTGTCTGAGACCCCCACCCCAGTCCCCTTCTCCCCTCCCCGTCTCCCATCTGAGATCCCCAACCCAGTCCCCTTCTCCCCTCCCCCTCCCCTCTCTGAGATCCCCACCCCAGTCCCCTTCTCCCCTCCCCTTTTCCCCTCTGAACACCCTCACCCCAGTCCCCTTCTCCCCTCCCCTTCTCCCGTCTGAGACCCCCACCCCAGTCCCCTTCTCCCCTCCCATGTCTGAGACCCCCACCCCAGTTCCCTTCTCCCCTCCCCTTCTCCCGTCTGAGACCCCCACCCCAGTCCCCTTCTCCCCTCCCCCTCCCCTGTCTGAGATCCCCACCCCAGTCCCCTTCTCCCCTCCCCTTTTCCCCTCTGAACACCCCCACCCGAGTCCCTTTCGCCCCTCTCCTTCCCCACCTCAGTCCCGTTCTCACTACTGTCTGAATCGGCGAAGCAGCATCGCAGGCAGCGCCTCGTCTGCCCTGCTTGTAAAAATCAAATCTCCTTCTCCTCATCTTGACGTCGACTCGGGCCTTCCAATCAATCACTATGTCCCACCCGCCCTCGCGGAATTTACCTTAGAGGAGGGTGGGACATAGTGATTGATTGGAAGGCCCGAGTCGACGTCAAGTCGAGGAGAAGGAGATTTGATTTTTTCACAAGCAGGGCAGGCGAGGCGCTGCCTGCGACGCTGCTTCGCCAATTTTTGTTTAAAGGAGGCGGCGGGAGCGGAGCACCCCCCACCCACTGGCACCCGGGGCGGACCTGCCCCCCCCGCCCCCCCCTCCCTTGGTACGCCACTGCTGCTCCATAACTCAGGAGTTCTAGTGAAAGGTGGGGCAGGAGATGCATTCAATTTTTGGGAAGCCTGTGCAGTTCCTGCACCTTTGGTATTTGTTGGGAGTGGGGAGAGGGAAGAGAATACCCAATGGGCAAAGCAGGTACAACTGTGCTGAGTTGCTGCTAGACATGTCATTACATGTTTCTGGAGATTTGTCCATACCCCTATGACTACTTATTATTTCTATAGTGGTATTAGACATATGCAGCTCTGTACACATTATCCCATAAATTCTATAAATGGCACTTTAAATTACATATGCAATTAAGTTAAATGAGACAATTAGCACCGATAATTGGGCCTTAGCAATTAATTATTGGTGCTAATTGGCTTTAATTAACATTAACGCACATGAATTTAGGTGCCAAGATCCATGCATAAAAATTACATGTGGGTTCAAAAAGGGGGCCCAGTCATAGGATGGTCATGGGTGGATCAGGGTCATTCCTTTTATTTACATTCACTATTATAGAATAAAGGGGATTTGTGCTAATTTAGGATAAGGATTTACACCAGGGTTTCATTAGTGTAAATGGTCACACCTAAAGTAACATAGTAACATAGTAGATGACGGCAGAAAAAGACCTGCACGGTCCATCCAGTCTGCCCAACAAGATAACTCATATTTGCTGCTTTTTGTGTATACCCTACTTTGATTTGTACCTATGCTCTTCAGGGCACAGACCGTATAAGTCTGTCCCGCACTATCCCTGCCTCCCAACCACCAGCCCCACCTCCCAACCACCGGCTCTGGCACAGGCACAGACCGTATAAGTCTGCCCAGCACTATCCTCACCTCCCCAGCCCTGCCTCCCAACCCCGGCTCTGGCAGAGACCGTACAAGTCTGTCCAGCACTATCCCCGCCTCCCAACCACCAGTCCCGCTTCCCACCACCGGCTCTGGCACAGACCGTATTAGTCTGCCCAGCCCTATCCCCGCCTCCCAACCTCCAGCCCCGCCTCCCGATCTTGACTAAGCTTCTGAGGATCCATTCCTTCGGCACAGGATTCCTTTATGCTTATCCCACGCATGTTTGAATTCCGTTACCGTTTTCATTTCCACCACCTCCCGCGGGAGGGCATTCCAAGCATCCACTACTCTCTCCGTGAAAAAATACTTCCTGACATTTTTCTTGAGTCTGCCCCCCTTCAATCTCATTTCATGTCCTCTCGTTCTACCACCTTCCCATCTCCAGAAAAGATTTGTTTGCGGATTAATACCTTTCAAATATTTGAACGTCTGTATCATATCACCCCTGTTTCTCCTTTCCTCCAGAGTATACATGTTTAGTTCAGCAAGTCTCTCCTCATAAGTCTTGTAACGCAAATCCCATACCATTCTTGTAGCTTTTCTTTGCACCGCTTCAATTCTTTTTACATCCTTAACAAGATACGGCCTCCAAAACTGAACACAATACTCCAGGTGGGGTCTCACCAACGACTTATACAGGGGCATCAACACCCCCTTTCTTCTGCTGGTCACACCTCTCTTTATACAGCCTAACAACCTTCTAGCTACTGCCATCGCCTTGTCACACTGTTTCATCGCCTTCAAATCCTCAGATACTATCACCCCAAGATCCCTCTCTCCGCCCGTACCTATCAGACTCTCCCCACCTAACACATACGTCTCCCGTGGATTTCTACTTCCTAAGTGCATCACTTTGCATTTCTTCGCATTGAATTTTAATTGCCAAACCTTAGACCATTCTTCTAGCTTCCGTATGTCCTTTTTCATGTTTTCCACTCCCTCCGGGGTGTCCACTCTGTTACAGATCTTAGTATCATCCGCAAATAGGCAAACTTTACCTTCTAACCCTTCAGCAATGTCACTCACAAATATATTGAACAGAATCGGCCCCAGCACCGATCCTTGAGGCACTCCACTACTTACCTTTCGCTCCTCCGAGCGAATTCCATTCACCACCACCCTCTGGCGTCTGTCCGTCAACCAGTTCCTAATCCAGTTCACCACTTCGGGTCCTATCTTCAGCCCCTCCAGTTTATTTAAGAGCCTCCTGTGGGGAACCGTGTCAAAAGCTTTGCTGAAATCTAAGTAGATTACGTCCATAGCTCGTCCCTGATTAAATTCTCCTGTCACTCAATCAAAGAACTCAATGAGGTTCGTTTGGCACGATTTCCCTTTGGTAAATCCATGCTGTCTCGGATCTTGCAACTTATTGGCTTCCAGGAAATTCACTATCCTTTCCTTCAGCATGGCTTCCATTACTTTTCCAATAACTGAAGTGAGGCTTACCGGCCTGTAGTTTGCAGCTTCTTCCCTATCACCACTTTTGTGAAGTGGGACCACATCCGCTGATCTCCAATCCCTCGGAACCTCTCCCGTCTCCAAGGATTTATTAAACAAATCTTTAAGAGGACCCGCCAGAACCTCTCTGAGCTCCCTCAATATCCTAGGGTGGATCCCATCTGGCCCCATGGCTTTGTCCACCTTTAGCTTTTCAAGTTGTTCATACACACTCTCTTCCGTGAACGGTGCTCTATCCACTTCAATCTCATTTGTACTTTTTGCAGTCCATCGTGGTCCTTCTCCTGGATTTTCTTCTGTGAAAACAGAACAGAAGTATCTATTTAGGAAATTTGCTTTTTCTTCATCATTATCCACATAGCGGTTCGCAGTATCTTTTAGTCTCACAATTCCCTTTTTAGTCATTTTCCTTTCACTAATATACCTGAAGAAAATTATGCCACCCCTCCTCACATTTCTAGCCATTTGTTCTTCCGTTTGCGCTTTCGCCAGTCGTATCTCTCTCTCGGCTTCTTTCAGTTTCATCCAGTATTCCTCCTTTTGTCCCTTTTCATGAGTTTTTTTGTATTTCTGGAACGCCAACTCTTTAGCCTTTATTTTCTCAGCCACTTGCTTGGAGAACCATATCGGTTTCCTTTTTCTCTTGCTTTTATTTACTTTCCTTACATAAAGGTTCGTGGCCCTATTTATAGCTTCTTTCAGTCTGGACCACTGTCCTTCCACTTCTTGTATTTCCTCCCATTCCATCAGCTCCTTCCTCAGGTATTCCCCCATTTTACTAAAGTCAGCATGTTTGAAATCCAGGACTTTGAGTTTTGAGTGGCCACCCTCTTCTTCAGCCGTCATATCAAACCAAACCGTTTGATGGTCACTGTTGCCCAGGTGGGCACCCACTCGGACATTTGACACATTATCCCCATTTGTGAGTACCAGATCTAGCGTCGCTCCCTCCCTCGTGGGTTCTGACACCATTTGTCTGAGTAAAGCACTTTGAAAAGCATCCACGATATCTCTGCTTCTTTCCGATTTCGCAGATGGAACCGTCCAATCTACATCCGGCAGATTGAAATCTCCCAACAACAGCACCTCTCTTTGCAGTTTCTGGCTTTATTTTATAAACAGTACCTACCTTTGAGTGCTGTTTATAGAATAGCAGTTATTTTTTGGTGCCATTTGTATAATTTAGTCCTATGTGCAGGTACTTTCTTTGTCCTTAGTGGGCTCACGATCTAAGATGTTTTTTGTACATGGGGTAATAGAAGGTTAAGTGACTTGTCTGTGGTCACAAGAAGCTGCAGTGGGAATCAAACCCAGTTCCCCAGGAACACAGCTTGCTGCATTAACCATTAGGCTACTCTTCAAGAGAAGGACATGGATTTGATATACTACCTTTTTGTGGGTACAAACAAAGCAGTTTACGTATATTATATGTGGTTACTTTGTCTATCCCTAGTGAGCTCACAATCTAAGTTTTGTACCTGGGGCAATGAAAGTTTAACAGATTTTCCCAGGGTCACAGGTTGCTGCAGTGGGAATTAAACCCAGTTCCTCAGTTCACTGCCCTAACCATTGGACTACTCTTCAACTCCCCTTGTCTCTTGAACATTGGAGAAAGAGCTTAAGTAAAATGGTGCTGACGGAATCCCTGACAGCTGCTATGTTAAAAAAAGGGACCTAGAGTATTGGAACCAGGGTCGTAGCCAGACTTCGGCGGGGGGGGGGGTCTAAAGCCTGAGTTGAGGGGGCACATTTTAGCACCACCCCCCAGCACCGCCAACCCCCCCCCCCCCACCATTGCCGACCTCCCCGCCGCTGCCACCACCACCTTTGACCCCCCCCCTGCCAATGACACTCTTGACCCCCCCTCTTGCCGCCAACCCACCGTCGCCTACCTTTGCTGCAGGGGGACCCCAACCCCCGCCAGCCGAGGTCCTCTTCTTCCTTCGTTCTGTGTCTTGAGTCTGATGTCCTGCAGGACGTCAGACTCAGAAACAGAAGGAAGGAAAAAGAGGACCTCGGCTGACGGGGGTTGGGTTACCCCGCCAGGAAAGGTAGGCGACGGCGGGTTGGCGGCGGGAGGGAGTCGAGAGGGTCGTCGGCAGGGGGGTCCAGGGCCAAACCTACGGGGGCCCAGGCCCCCATGGCCCCACGTAGCTATGCCCGTGATTGGAACTCTGGAACCACCTAAAGACCTCCTTGAAAGATTTATGATGGGGCAGTTGGGAGGAGGTGAGCTGGTGTTGGGACTGGGGGGATGTTATAATTATGTTATAGGTGTTCAATTATATACTTGTGATGCTTTCTTTTGGACATCGTTCCTATTATGTATGCAGTATTTAGATTTTACTGGTTTGTCTATTTAATATGCTTCCCTTTGTTTTTAAATAGAGTTATGTATATTTATTGTGCAGTTGGCTTTGTACAGAACACTTTCTAATAAGATAGTACAAAAATATTTTTCTTTCTTTTTCTCTGCCTGTCCTTACTTGTTTTCGTATCTTTTCCTACTTTGCACTCATGCTCTATTTTCTGTTTTTAACAGCTTTCTGATGATGTCCTGCCACTACAGTACCAGCCTCTTATTATAAAAAACATTTCTTCACTACCTCTCAGCATTTTGCTGTTCGCAGAGGAACCCTTCTGCGTTTGTGACAAGGATCAGAAACTACTGTCAACAAACATCAAGGTATAGCTGATAAGTTTATCATTTATCTGTTCATAGACAATCTTTTAGATAGTGACCAGAACAGCTAGATTTGACCATATCACTCTAGTTCTGATGAAACAGCATTGGCTGCCAGTTAAATGGTGCTCACAATGTAAGTTTTTGACACTAATTTATAAGTGTCTGAACAATGAGGCTCCTGTCAGTTTGGCTACTCTATTATGAATTTACTGTCCAACAAGGTCCCTTCACTCTGATAATAAGTTGTTACTTGATGTACCTACTGTGAAATATATACATTTGGGAGATCATAGATTGAGATTGCAAATTATCACTGTCAACTGCTGAGCAAGATGTAAATACTACTACTACTACTACTACTACTATTTAGCATTTCTATAGCGCTACAAGGCATACGCAGCGCTGCACAAACATAGAAGAAAGACAGTCCCTGCTCAAAGAGCTTACAATCTAATAGACAAAAAATAAATAAAGTAAGCAAATCAAATCAATTAATGTGAACGGGAAGGAAGAGAGGAGGGTAGGTGGAGGCGAGTGGTTACAAGTGGTTACGAGTCAAAAGCAATGTTAAAGAGGTGGGCTTTCAGTCTAGATTTAAAGGTGGCCAAGGATGGGGCAAGATGTAGGGGCTGAGGAAGTTTATTCCAGGCGTAGGGTGCAGCGAGACAGAAGGCGCGAAGTCTGGAGTTGGCAGTAGTGGAGAAGGGAACAGATAAGAAGGATTTATCCATGGAGCGGAGTGCACGGGAAGGGGTGTAGGGAAGGACGAGTGTGGAGAGATACTGGGGAGCAGCAGAGTGAATACATTTATAGGTTAGTAGAAGAAGTTTGAACAAGATGCGAAAACGGATAGGGAGCCAGTGAAGGGTCTTGAGGAGAGGGGTAGTATGAGTAAAGCGACCCTGGCGGAAGATGAGACGGGCAGCAGAGTTTTGAACCGACTGGAGAGGGGAGAGGTGACTAAGTGGGAGGCCAGCAAGAAGCAGATTGCAGTAGTCTAAACGAGAGGTGACAAGGGTGTGGATGAGGGTTTTGGTAGAGTGCTCGGAAAGAAAGGGGCGGATTTTACGAATGTTGTAAAGAAAGAAACGACAGGTCTTGGCGTTCTGCTGGATATGAGCAGAGAAGGAGAGAGAAGAGTCAAAGATGACCCCAAGGTTTCGAGCTGAGGAGACAGGGAGAATGAGAGAGCCATCAACAGAAATAGAAAACGGGGGGAGCGGGGAGGTGGGTTTGGGGGGGAAAATGAGAAGCTCGGTTTTGGTCATATTTAATTTCAGGTGGCGTTGAGACATCCAGGCAGCAATGTCAGACAAGCACGCTGAAACTTTGGTTTGGATGCAAGGTGAGATATCAGGTGTAGAAAGGTAGATTTGGGAGTCATCAGCATAGAGATGGTAGGAAAAGCCATGGGATGAGATTAATGAACCAAGGGAAGAAGTGTAGATAGAAAAGAGGAGGGGACCAAGAACAGAACCCTGAGGTACGCCGACAGGCAGAGGGATAGAAGTAGAAGAGGATCCACCAGAGTGAACACTAAAGGTGCGGAGGGAGAGGTAGGAAGAGAACCAGGAAAGGACAGAGCCCTGGAATCCAAGTGAGGACAGGGTATCGAGAAGTATGCTTTGATCGACAGTGTCAAAAGCAGCGGAAAGATCAAGAAATAGAAACAACAAACATAGTTTGAAATGTTTATATGCAAATGCCAGAAGCCTAAGAAATAAGATGGGTGAGTTAGACTATATTGCACTAAATGAAAAATTTAGATATAATAAGCATCTCTGAGACCGGGTGGAAGGAGGATAACCAGTGGGACACTGTCATACCAGGGTACAAACTATATCGTAGTGATAGGGTGGATCAAATTGGTGGAATGGTAGCATTGTATGTTGAGGAGTGCCTTGAATCAACTAGCTTGAAATTCCTTGTCATCAAGCAGATGAAGCTATTACGTATGGGTTGTGTCCATCAACTAGCAGGGGGAGATAGAGAGCACTCAAATTTCACAGTGCCACATGGTCAGCTAGCTCCACTGCCTCTTCAGTATTCTCTATCTCCCCAAGCAGGGTGGTTGCAGCTTGATCAAGCTTAGGGTTACCATATTTGCCCTAAGAAAAAAGAGGACACATGCCCCGCCCCTGGCATACCTCTTCCCCGCCCATGCCCCACCCCTTGCCCTGCCCCTATGCAAGACTTCAATGGAAGTATCGCGAAGCTGCCGCTTGAACTGTTAGCAGCAATTTTGAAGTGGCACAGGGAGTCATTTTATAATGACCAGACATAATTAATTGCATCTAACTATTCTGCATCGACTACCTGCTCTTAGCTCTCACTGTCTAGGAGAGATAATGGGAAATCCTTTAAAATGGAAGTTACTTGAGTAAAAGTCCAAGAAAGCACAAGGGCAGACGGTCTGCAAACTCCAAGATGGAAAATAAACGAAGCAGACCGTTAAAAGAGTAAACGTGGTTTATTGATAAAAACCAATTACAATATATATACATGTATATATATTTTAATTGGTTTTTATCAATAAACCACGTTTACTCTTTTAACAATCTGCTTAGTTTATTTTCCAATTACTTGAGTAAGCCGTATTTGTTTAACAACTCAAAGTGGGAGAGGGCCACAAATCAAATACTTTTTTTTTCTCATCTAATGTCTCCCCCCCCCCCCCCAACAAAAAAAACCAGCCAATTCCCAGCAAACACACGAACACACTTCATGCATATCTGATCTATCATCTACACTGATTTTTTTCTCTGTTTTTGTTACATTTGTACCCCGCGCTTTCCCACTCATAGCAGGTTCAATGCGGCTTATATATTATATACAGGTACTTATTTGTACCTGGCTGGGGCAATGGAGGGTTAAGTGACTTGCCCAGAGTCACAGGGAGCTGCCTGTGCCTGCATGTTCTCTCCAGACTCCATGGGTATGGCCCACTCCCTATCTCCTCCCTCTCAGGCAGAATTTGAAACCCACCTACTTTTCTGTACTTCAATCCTATTAGCATACATTCACCATCCACCTTTTTGCCAGCTACCTTTTGCCAGCTCTCTCTCCCCCCCCACCCCTGCCTCCCCTTACAAGCGTCTATGTTCCCTTCCCTTCCCCCAGGCCAGGCGGGCCCCAGTTTTCTTCTACTTCTCCCCCCCTTCCTTCCCCCACCTAGACTAGTTTACAAATCTCCAGTATATCCTTTGCTGTCCATATAAAAATGTATTGATTGTTTTTAAAACTGTCGATGTAAGGAAATTTTCATTTTGAACCCCGCTTTGATGCTGTTATTGGGAGACTTTATCAAAATTTAATAAGTATATAATCACAAATGCATGTATTTGTGATGCTTTACTATGAGTTTGCATTAGATCTAGGCACAACAAAAAAAACCCAACCCTAATTCTTGTTTAATGTGGGATAGAACTGCCATAAATATGTAAATAAATAATTAGAAAGAAACTCTGAATGTTGAGCACCTGATTTTTATAACATGATGTCTGTTTAGTGGTCCTTTACCAGGAGAAACAAAAATCTCTACAGTGCATGAATATAACACATGCTAAGGTGTCCCTATAACCAGCCCCTCCAAATAACACACCGTTTATGATTTATAACAGATTCCTACTCTACCTATGAAAAGTTATTCCGTTATTTATACTTCCATCTGTGTACATCCGTATGTTGCACAAGGCAGCAAGCATGGGCCACATGGCAGCCTACCAAGTTACCTACCAGCTCCAGACCAGTACCATCCGAAAGAAAGTGGCTCCGACCCCAGACCCAGACAGGGAGGCCGTCCTTGGAGGAGAGACGAGTCGGAATCAGGATAAAAAAAAATTGACCTCGTCGTCGTCGATATGGCGGCGGCTGTGCAGGCGGCAGGCACTAGAACTGAAGCGCTGCACTGCGCGCCTGCCTGTGTGCTCGTGCAGGAGGACGGAGGGCGGATCATTGTAATCAGCTGACTGGGGCAGGCTGGGCTGGCTAGCGCACACGCACGGACGCTGCACGTCAGCGTCGGACGACGGGAGGAGTCGAGTCAGGAGGAGGAGAAACCCGGACAAAGCCAACAAATGAGGAAATCTGCCCGGACTCCCCACGGCGCCCTCAAAAAGAGGATGTGTCCGGGGAAATCCGGACGAATGGTAACCCCTAATCAAGCTCCTTAAAAAATCTGCCTGGGGGTGGCTCCTGGCTTGCCAGTTGTTAGCCGGGGTGTTAGAGGCTATAGCAGCTTCACTTTAAAGGCACATAGGTTAGCCCTTTCCCTGCCTTACCCATCCCCCCAGTGGATGTGAGCACATTAGTTTCACTTTTCCCTGCTCTTTCCCACTCAATACTTGGTGGATGCAGGCTACATTGGTTCGCCTTTCCCTGCCTTTCCCACTGTTCTGTACCTCCAGAGTTGATTTGATTGCCTCTTTTGCTGTTTTCTCTACTTTCCTCACAGCGTTAAAAAAAAAAAAAAAAGCAAGAGGTTTTCTTCAGTTTCTAAAGCGTGACTGGAGCTTGTATACTCGGTCCAGTGAGGTAAGAGTGTTTTCTGACTCCTCCGGGGTGGGCCCGCGATGGGTACGTTTTTGGCGCGAAGCCACAAATTTGAATTTTCCGCCGTTTTTTCGGTGATGGCTGCAGAGAGTGTTAAGCGCTGTTCCAAGTGTGGCAAGCGCAGATCAGCAGTGGGGCTCTGTAAAACGTGCCGTTCAGGCGTAAGAGCCGGCTCGAACATGGCGAGCGATGATTCTTCCCGCTCGGTGGAGCTGGCAGCGGGCGCCATTTTGAAAGCACCACATGGCGCGACCCCCGCTGAGGTGGAGGGTCTGGAGACTGGAGGGGGCCCTCAAATTGAGGCTGGCCAAAGAGCTACTAGCCCCGGACTGGAACCGGGTGCCCGGGGCGTTTTTCTCCCCTGACTTTGTATTATTGCTTCATAATGCATATATGCTTAAAAGAGCTCAGCCACAGGGGTTTTCTACGGCCCCCCTTACTGCCCCTCCAGTGGATGCAGGCCTGGAATTGCCCTCTGAGGCGTTTTTTCCCTGATAGCTGGCCGCAAGAGAAGCGCAGAAGGGTAAATTCCCCTTCAGAGAGTGGCGCACCCCCTCCCCCCCCCCCCCCCCCCCCCCGTGGTCGGGATGTGGTGACTCTGAGGGGTCTGGCAGGCCCTCGTGGCCAGAGGAACCAGAGGAAGGTGCAGAAGGGCCACTGGATCCAGATGATCCGTCCGTGGTGAGGATTTTCCACCGCGAGGACCTGCCAGCTCTTATTTCAGATTGTCTTACAGTTCCTCTCTATTGAAGATCCTGGGAGTGGCGTAGGCCTCCTCTGGAAATCCGAGGATGGCAAGTACCAAAAAGCCTGCTCGAGCCTTTCCTTTGCATGACTCCATCCAAGAGCTTATTTCAGCTCAATGGGCTGACCCCGAAGGACCTTTGAAAGTTTCCAGGGCTATGGGGCAATTATACCCTCTGAGTGAGGAGCATTTGGCTCACTTTGCAATGCCTAAGGTGGATGCCCTAGTCACAGCTGTGACAAAGAGAACTACCCTCCCGGTTGAAGGAGGTGTTGCCCTGAAGGACATGCAAGACCGTAGACTGGAATAAGCACTTAAACGGTCCTTTGAAATTGCTGGTCTTACTTTTCGGGCATCTGCATGCAGTTGTTATGCTGCTGGAGCCTGCCTGGCATGGTTGCAACAGGCAGTGGAACAGCCCGGTGATGGAGCGGGGCCCTTGTCTGAAGTGGCTTTGCGAATGGAGTCGGCCTTGTCCTTTTTGGCTGACGCCCTTTCTGATATTGTCAGAGCTTCGGTTAAACAGATGGCTGTAGCAGTGGCGGCTCGCCGTCTTCTGTGGCTACGGCATTGGGCGGCGGACATGGCCTCTAAGCAAAGGTTGGTGAAGTTGCCCTTTCAAGGCCTTCTCCTGTTGAGTGAGGAGTTGGAGAAAATTGTGAAAGGCCTGGGAGATGCTAAACCCCAGCACTTACCCGAGGATAGGCCGCGGCCTCCCTCCAAGGGTCAGGCGGTTCACTCCTCTTATAGACCTCGCTTCCGTGAAGCTAGAAGGTACCGCCCGGGGCATTCTGCTGGGTCCACTTCTCGTGGACGGTTTTCAGCAGAGGAACTCCTTTCACTCGGACAAATGTTCCGCAGCAGCAGGCTGAAGACCTGGAGTTCAAGGGCGACCCTCTCAATGAGGGTGCGCCGGCCCCCTCCTCGATTCCTGTTATAGGAGGACGTCTTTCCCTCTTTCTCGAGGAGTGGGCCAAGATTACCTCAGATCAGTGGGTCTTGGACCTGATCAGAGAAGGATACCGAATAGAATTTGATGCCCCCATAAGAGACGAGTTTGTGGAGTCCTGATGCGGTTTTGCCGCCAAACGGGCGGCGGTAGAGGAGACCTTACAAGGCTTGATTCACATTGGGGCGGTTTCCCCCGGTGCCTCCCGCCGATTTCGGCTGCGGCCGCTACTCCATTTACTTTGTGGTGCCGCGAAAAGGTGGGTCTTTTCGCCCTATTCTGGACTTAAAAGAATTAAACAAGTCCCTAAGAGTGCGGCATTTTCACATGGAAACCCTGCGCTCCGTCAGTGCGGCGGTACAGCCAGGAGAGTTTCTCACGTCTCTGGACCTGAAAGAAGCTTTCTTGCACATTCCAATTTGGCCCCCGCACCAGAAGTTTCTACGGTTTGCGGTGATGGGAAAACATTTCCAGTTCCGGGCCTTGCCTTTTGGCCTCGCCACAGCTCCCCGAACCTTTTCCAAGGTAATGGTGGTAGTAGCTGCTTTTCTCAGGTGAGAAGGTATCCGGGTTCACCTGTACCTAGACGACTGGCTCATCAGAGCGGACTCCGCAACAGAGAGCTATCAAGCTACAGCCAGAGTGGTCTCAGTACTGCAATCTCTGGGCTGGGTCGTCAATGTAGCCAAAAGTCACCTGACCCCCTCGCAATGTCTAGAATATTTGGGGGCACGGTTCAACACAGACTCAGGATATGTATTCCTACCCGAGCAAAGGCGGTGCAAGCTTCAGAATCAGGTCCGTCTGCTCCTGAGGATGCCCCACCCGTGAGCTTGGGACATTGTCTAGCTGTTGGGATCGATGACGGCCACCTTGGATTTGGTGCCCTGGGCGAGAGCGCACCTGAGACCTCTGCAGTATTCCCTGCTTCAACGATGGTCTCCAGTATCTCAGGATTATCAATGCAGACTCTCTTGGCTCCCTGCGGCCCGACTCTACATGGAGTGGTGGCTCTCAGACAGCATGCTGCGGCGAGGAATGCTGCTGGCGCTCCCCGATTGGTGCCTAGTGGTGACAGATGCCAGCCTGAAGGGCTAGGGCGCACATTGCAAGGGGAAGCATGCCCAGGGTCTTTGGACACCCGACGAGTCAGAGTGGTCCATCAATTGCCTAGAGTTGAAAGCGGTGTTTCAGGCGCTTCTGGCCTTTCAAGTGACCCTGGAAGGATTGGCTGTCAGAGTGATGTCGGACAACACGACAACAGTGGCCTACATAAACCAACAAGGCGGCACTCAGTGCAGAGCGCAGGCCGCGCAGGCCGAACAGATTTGCCACTGGGCCGAGCTGCATCTACAGTTTCTGTCGGCAGCTCACATTGCAGGTCAGAGCAACGTGCAAGCCAATTATCTAAGCAGGCATCAAATCGATCCAGCGGAATGGGAACTGGCAGACGAAGTATTCCTGCAGATATGTGCCAAATGGGGCAAGCCCGTAATGGATCTTATGGCGACAAGCTCAAATGCCAAAGTCCCGTGCTTTTCAGCAGACGGAGAGATCCTCGCTCAGCCGGGTTGGATGCCTTGGCTCAACCCTGGCTTCTGGTATGTGTTCCTTCCGTAGCCCTTGATAGGGCGTGTGCTCCTGCGGATTCGGCTTCACCCAGGAGAAGTGGTTCTCATCGCCCCGGATTGGCCCAGGGGGCCTTGGTATGCGGACCTCTGACAGATGCTAGTGGAGGTTCCCCTTCCTTTACCTCTGGTACCGAACCTGTTGTCGCAAGGATCGGTGGCCATGGAGGACGCCTGCTGTTTTGGTCTTACGGCATGGCTATTGAGAGGGCGCAATTGAGAGGCAAAGGCTATTCCAATAATGTTATTTCCACTCTCCTGCAGGCCCGCAAGCGGTCCACTTCTGTGGCTTATGCCAGGATCTGGCGCCAGTTTGAGGCTTGGTGTGTTTCAAAAGCGATCACACCCATGCGGGCTCCTGTCTCGCCGATTCTGGACTTTTTGCAGGATTGTGTACAAAAAGGCTTGGCCTATAATTCCCTGCGGGTGCAAGTGACAGCATTGGCCTCCCTTCATGGTAATGTTGCAGGCGTGTCTTTAGCTGCTCATCCAGATGTGACACGGTTTCTTAGAGGGGTGCTTCGGCTCCGTCCTTCCGTGCGGACACCTTGTCCAGCTTGGAACCTGGAGCTAGTTTTGAAGGCTCTGCAGGGTTCTCCTTTTGAGCCGCTACGGCGAGCTTCAGAGAAAGATTTGACACTAAAGGCCGTTTTTCTGGTGGCCATTACTTCGGCGAGACGGGTGTCAGAACTCCAGGCGCTGTCCTGTCGAGACCCATTTCTGCAATTTTCAGAGTCCGGGGTCACGGTTCGTACCGTGCCTTCCTTCATGCCTAAGGTGGTTTCAGCGTTTCACCTAAACCAGCCTATTTTTCTACCTTCTTTTGTTAAGGAGGAGTTTCCAGAATCCTTTGGGCAGTTGCACCTGTTGGATGTGCGTAGGACTCTGTTGCAGTATCTGCGAGTTACTAATTCTTTCAGGACCTCTTATCATTTGTTTGTTTTACTATCAGGTTCTCGCAGAGGGTCTCCAGCGTCTAAAGCCACTATTGCCCGCTGGCTCAAAGAAGCTATCTTTTCAGCTTATCTGCTTGCCGGCCGGCCTCCGCCTGTAGCCTTTAAGGCACATTCTACAAGAGCGATTTCTTCCTCTTGGGCTGAAACTGGAGCACTCTCTCTTCATGAGATTTGCAGTGCAGCAACATGGGCTTCGAAGCTCTCATTTGCCCGACATTACAGGCTGGATGTGGCTGCTAGGAGGGATGCGCGTTTTGGAGCACAAGTGCTAGCACGTGGTGTGACTTGTTCCCACCCTATATAGGGATTGCTTTGATACATCCCATACGTAATGGCTTCATCTGCTTGATGACAAGGAAGGGAAAATTAGGTTCTTACCTTGGTAATTTTCTTTACTTTAGTCATAGCAGATGAAGCCATGAGCCCTCCCTGTATGATTGTATGATATGAATCTGTTTCAGGTTCTGTTCTTGTTTCCTGAAGTTCTAATCCTTCCTTGGGAGAAAGTTGGAAAACAGTCTTCAGGATTCTTGTTCACTTATAGGAGGATGAGTTCATTCCCTCCAGTTCATGTGTAGGAGGTTGAGTTCATTCCCTCCAGGAGAATGTGTGTATTCCCTCCATAAATACAAAGAGAAGGACTAGTTTATTTCCTCCAGGAGGATGTGTTCATTCCCTCCTTTTGAGTTCATGCCCTTGTTATGGGGCCATCGTTCGCTGTGAGGAAAGTTCATGTTATTCCCATTGCGGTTTGTTATACTGCTTTGGAAGCTTCAAATACTGAAGAGGCAGTGGAGCTGGCTGACCATGTGGCACTGTGAAATTTGAGTGCTGTCTATCTCCCCCTGCTGTTTGATGGACACAACCCATATGTAATGACTTCATCTGCTATGACTAAAGGAAAGAAAATTACCAAGGTAAGAACCTAATTTTCCCATTCTACAGGATACAAAACACATCTTGGAATCCCTATGGATTGAAATTCCATGTGTAAAGGAGAAAAGCATAGTGATAGGAGTGCACCTGTCCAAGATGAACAGACTGATATAGAAATGTTATCAGAAATTAGAGAGGCTAACAAACTGGGGAACACAGTAATAATGGGTGATTTCAATTACCCTGATATTGACTGGGTGAATGTAACATCAGGGCATGCTAGGGAGGTAAAATTCCTTGACAAAATCAAGGACTGCTTCCATAACATCCCACAAATCAATCCAGAGAGTTGTGGCTTATGTCCCTCTACCAGCAGGTGGAGATAGAGAGAACTTCAGAGGTTTGCTATATGTGGTCATGTGCAGCCATTTCAACCTCAGTATTCTCTCTATTTAGCAGGTTGAGGGTCATAGCCATGCAACTCTGGATTGATCTGGCTCCTGGTACTCACTGAGGATCCAGTTGAGCCTGGAGTGGGGTTGAGGTCCCTGAGTGGGCATTCGGTATGCACACCTGGTGATGCCTGGTCCCTCTTTCCCCCCAACGCCCCGTACCTACCGGACTGTGGGTCCTGGTGTTTGGAATTGGTTAGCTCTATCTCTCCTGCCTACTACTACTACTACTACTACTATTTAACATTTCTATAGCGCTACAAGGCGTACGCAGCGCTGCACAGACATACTACCACTGAGAGCAGTGCCTGAGTAAGTCTTGATTATTACTTAGGTTTTTGGAGGATCCCTGTCTAGAACTTCCGTTTGGTGCGGGGGGGGGGGGGGGGGCGGCAATTTTTTAATACCATGCAGCTGTTTGATGTCGGCTCCTTCAGAAGCCGCGAAGTGCTGCTTCCAGTGTGGGAGCTGGCGAGCAGCGTCTGGATAGTGTGAGGCCTGCCTGTGACAGTCTGCAGCTGAGAAACAGCGCGATTCGAGTTCCCCGATGCAGGGCAATGGCGGGACAGCTTCGGGTAATGTTTTGGCAGGAAGCTCGGGTTCTGCTTTGCCACACGTGCCTTCAGTTGCCATTTTTTCTGTGCACCCACGTCCAGAACACGTGGCACCGGGACAGCCACCCTCGGTTCTCCATTCAGAGTGGGAAGAATTCTCCGGCGATGCATCCAATAACTTCATCTCTTTATCCAGCTCAAAGTCCTTGTTGTTTGACATTGAGCTGGAGAAAGAGCTGAAGTTATTGGCTGTGAAGAGTCCTGTTGGACTGGTTACTAGATTTTAGACTGTTGGAAGTTCAGTCTTGTCCCGTGGAGGATCTAATTCTCTACAGCTGGGCAGCATTGGCTATTGAATGCCGCTGAGATATCAAGGGTTTGAACACTATAATGTTTTTCCACGGGATGATTTGACTGTTTGAAGCCTTTTTGGCTTTCTGGTTATTGGCTTTTTAGCTTTTATGGGTAATGAATGTATGAATGAAGGATGAATGGTTATTTTTATATGAGATTTTGATATGTGTAGTTATAGAACAAAAAGTTAAGTAATTAATAAATGTGTTTACATTTGTTTAATATTAATAAAGATGTTATGTTAATTATATATAAAAATATTTACATTTTCCTAATTTGTAGTTGATTAATTTGGGGTGAATTTAGATTGTGAGATTCCTATTTATTCTAATTGTGGTAACATTTAGCAATGAAAGCTGATGTGCAGTATTCCAGAAAAATTGTGGCTGATCCAGCATTGGAGCATACAAGTTAACTAAAGCATATGTGAGAGAAATTATTTGAACAACAATAATCCATCTTCCTTCATTATTTGAATGATGAGCTAATATATTATAATTAAGATATTTTGACAATAAGATAGCTACACCATTTTTTCTTTGCAGACCAAGGGAATAAAAATAATTTTTATCCAATTAGATTTTAATGTAGCTGATTTTAAAGCTGAAATATGTGTTTCCTGAAGAAAAGCAATAGAAGCAGAGATATTTTGCAGATATAATACAAGTTCTTTCCTCTTGATAGGATGTGTAATTCCTTTAGCATTCAGTGAAACTAGTTTCAAACTACTCGTTTATACAAAAAGGAGAATGTAATCAACAAGAATACCAGAGACATAAGAGAATATAATGAGAGAGCAGAACTAGATATTATTTGTGCACAATTAAGGAGCATGAACAAAAAAAGGAAAAATAAAACATAACATTAACCTCCAAACTATTCACAGAAAATCTCCCATAGGAGTACTGATAAGTGCATTCCTTGTCATCAACAGCAGATGAATCCATTAACTGATGGGTTGTATCTACCTACCAGCAGGTGGAGATAGAGAACACTGAAAGCACATGGTGTTCCTGGACGCTCAGCCCCCTCTGCCTTCAGTATATCTCTATCTCCCAGCAGGTGTGGACGTCGCTTTCTCAGCTCCTGGATTTCTGCCTGGGGAGGCTCCTGTGCTTTGCCAGTAGAGCAGGGGGGGGGGGGGGGGTGTTGTGGCTTGTGGTGCCCACTTTAAAGGCATACTTGGTTTTCCCTTTCCCTGCCTTACCCCATTCCCCCTCCTCCTGGAGTTCCTCTGTGGCTGCCTGCATCTAACTTTCCTCACAGTAAAAAAAAAAAAAAAAAGAGAGAGAGGTTTTCTCCAGAGCTCCTGGTTCGGTGCAGCTTGACCGAAGCTCATTTGACTCGGTCTCCTGAGGTGAGAGTGGTGCCCAGCTCCTCAGGGGAGGTTCCCACTGACAGCGCTCTGTGCGGGGTACGTTTTGGCGCAAAGGCGTCATTTTGTTTTCTGTATTTGATGGCTGCTGAAGGGGTTAAGCGCTGCTCTCACTGTGAGAAGTGCAGATCAGCAGGGCTTTGCAGCACATGCTGCCTTGATGCTAATGCTGGCACGAGCATGGCAGGCGGTGATTCTTCCCGCCTGACGGAGTTGGCAGTGGGCGCCATCTTGGAGATGCCGCGTGACTCGACCCTCACGGTTGCGGAGGGGTCTGAGTGCAGGGGGACACCTCGTTTCGAGGTTTCTAGGGGAGCTATTGCCTCCGCTTCCCCCAATGTGGGGGCGGATGCACAGGGTGAGTTTTTCTCCCCTGAATTTGTGCTGCCGATGCATAAGGCTTTTATGTTAAAAAGAGCAATGCCTGAGGCTCCTGACAATTCCTTTCGGATTGGGATGCCTCCAGTTCTTGATAGCCCACAGTCTGCTGGAGACTTTATTTCTTCCCCCAAGCTTTTTGCTGACGCTAAGCGTAGACGAGTGAATACCCCATCTGAGGGGGACTTTTCACCCTGTTCTCCCCTGTGGTCTAGTTTTGGGGAGTCAGGGGTCTGGCAGGCCCTCACGGGCTGAGGATCCAGACGAGGGTGGCTGTTTCCCACAGGAGTTGGATGACCCTAAAGCGGTTCGGATTTTCCACCGCGACGAGCTGCCAGCTCTCATTTCTGATGCCTTACAGGCCCTTTGTAATGAAGATCCTGACGAGGGCGCTGACTCTTCTATTAATCCTCGGATGGCTAGTACTAAGAAGCCTTCTCGGGCTTTTCCCATGCATGCTTTCCAAGAGCTTATTTCAGCTCAATGGTCTGACCCTGATGGTCCCTTAAAGGTGGCCAGGGCTATGTGTCACCTTTATCCTGTGAGTGAAAGTCGGTTGGCCCTCTTTGGGATGCCTAAAGTGGATGCGTTAGTTATGGCTGTGACTAAAAAGACTACTCTCCCGGTGGAGGGAGGGGTCGCCTTGAAAGATATGCAGGATCGGTGGCTGGAATCCACGCTGATGCGATTCTTTGAAATCTCGGGCCTGTCCTTACGGGCGGCTGTTTGCAGTTCCTGTGCAGCCCCTGCCTACCTTTCCTGGTTGCAGCAGGCGGTTGAGCAGCCAGCCGATGGAGCGGGTTCCCTCGCTGAGGTCGGCCCGCGTATGGAGTCTGTTCTGTCTTTTCTGGCTGATGCCCTTTATGATCTGGTCAGAGCTTCGGCTCAGCAGATGTCGGTGGCGGTTGCTGCCCATTGCCTTCTTTGGCTGCGGCATTGGGCGGCTGACATGGCCTCTAAACAAAGGCTGGTGAGGTTACCCTTTCAGGGCCTTCTTTTATTTGGGGAGGATTTGGAGAAGATTGTTAAGGACCTAGGGGACTCTAGTCCCAACGGTTGCCTGAGGATAGGCACCTTCTTCCAAAAGTCCTTCTTTTCCCTCCTCTTCTAGGCCACGTTTTCGCGAAGCTCACAGGTATCACCCGGGGCGCTCTGCAGGGTTTGGTCAATGTATCCATTTCCAGCAGAGGAACTCCTTTCATTCGGACAAACATGCTGCGGCGTCTGGGCAATGTCCAGGAGTTCATGGGTGTCTTCCACAATGATGGGGTGCCGGTCCACTCATCGGTTCCCGCAGTAGGGGGTCGTCTCTTCCTCTTTCTCGAGGAGTGGACCAAGATTACTTCGGATCAGTGGGCTCTGGACCTGATCAGAGAAGGTTACCGACTAGAATTCGCTGCCTCGGTGGGAGACGCGTTTTTGGAGTCCCGATGCGGCACTGCCGTCAAGCAGGCGGCGGTAAACGAGACCTTGTAGGTGCTGCTGAAGCTCGGAGCGGTGGTTCCGTTTCCTCCCGCCGAACACGGCTGCGGTCACTACTCCATCTATTTTGTGGTGCCTCGAAAAGGTGGGTCGTTCAGACCTATCCTCGACTTGCGCAGAGTCAACGAGGCCTTAGGAGTGCGACACTTCTGTATGGAAACCCTGCGCTCCGTCATTGTGGCGGTACAGCCAGGAGAGTTTCTCACGTCTCTGGACCTCAAGGAAGCGTATTTGCATCAGCAGTTTCTCCAGTTTGCGTTATTGAGCCAACATTTCCAGTTTCGCGCCTTGCCTTTCGGCCTGGCAACTGCCCCTCGGACTTTTTCCAAGGTGATGATAGTGGTGGCTGCCTTTCTCAGGTGAGAGGGTATCAGAGTTCACCTTTATCTCGACTGGCTCATCAGAGCGGATTCGGCAGACGAAAGCCGACTTTCCACAGCCAGAGTTGTTACAGTTCTTCAGACTCTGGGCTGGGTAGTCAATATGCCCAAAAGTCACCTGACCCCTCTCAGTCTCTCGAGTATTTGGGGGTCCGGTTCGACATGGCTTCGGGGTTCGTTTTTTCTTCTCGACAACAGGCGTCTCAAGCTTCAGAATCAGGTCCACCTGCTCCTGCGGATGCCTCGCCCTCGAGCTTGGGACTTTGTTCAGCTCCTGAGATCGATGACGGCCACCACAGAGGTGGTTCCCTGGGTGAGAGCTCACATGAGACCGCTGCAGCTTGCTCTGCTTCAGCAATGGTCTCCAATTTCCCAGGAATACCAACGCAGACTAATGTGGCTTCCTGTGGCCCAGCGCAGTATGGATTGGTGGCTTTCCGACAGCATGCTGCGGCAGGGGGTGCCGCTGGCTCTTCCTTTTTGGTGTCTGGTGATAACAGATGCCAGCCTTTCGGGCTAGGGAGCTCATTGCCGGGGACGCTATGCTCAGGGTCTGTGGTCCACCGCGGAAGCGGGATGGTTCATCAATCGCTTGGAACTGAGAGTGATATTCCAGGCTCTTCTGGCCTTTCACAGGACGCTGAAGGGTCTTCCTGTCCGAGTTCTGTTGGACAACACGACAGCAGTGGCCTACATCAATCGTCAGGGTGACACTGTGTGCAGGGCTCTGGCTGCGGAGGTGTCTCAGATCTGCGACTGGGCTGAGCGCCACCTAGAGCTACTGTCCGCGGCTCAAATAGCCGGTCAGAGCAACGTACTAGCCGATTTCCTCAGCAGACATCAAATCGACCCGGCGGAATGGGAACTGGCAGAAGAAGTTTCTTCAAATTTGTGCCAAATGGGGGACTTCAGGCTCGGACCTCACGGTGTTAAGCGTAAACGCCAAAGTTCCTCGTTTTTCAGCAGAAGGAGAGATCCTCGCTCGGCGGGGTTGGATGCCCTGGCTCAACCTTGGCCCTCGGGTCTCCTGTATGTGTTCCCTCCTTGGCCCTTGATAGGGCGAGTACTACTTTGAATACGCCTGCACTGAGGATTGGTGATTCTCATTGCCCCGGATTGGCCAAGGCTCTGTGGTACGCGGATCTCCGGCAGATGCTGGTAGATGCACCTCTTCCTTTGCTTCGGGTTCCGAACTTGTTAGTTCAGGGTCCAGTGACTATGGAAGATCCTTGCCACTTTGGTCTTATGGCCTGGCTCTTGAGGGGGCGCAATTGAGGGACGAGGGCTATTCTAATAAGGTTATTGCCACACTCTTGCAGGCTCGCACGCAGTCTACCTCTGCGACTTATGCTCGGATCTGACACACTTTGAGGCGTGGTGTACTCCAAAGTCTATCTCGACGACTCTGGCGTCAGTCTTGCTTTTGCTGGATTTTTTGCAGGACGGGCTACAAAAGGGCCTGGTCTACAATTCCTTTTGAGGTCAAGTGGCAGCGTTGGCCTGCTTCCGGGGGAAAGTCTCCGGCTTGTCCCTTGCTGCTCACCCAAATATTGTCCAATTTCTCAGAGGGGCACTTCGGCTCCGTCCTCCTTTGCGGTCGCTCTGTCCGGCTTGGTACCTGGGGCTCATGTTGAAGGCGCTCCAGCGATCTCCGTTTGAGCCTCTTAAACGGGCTTCTGAGAAGGATGTGACTCTCAAGACAGTTTTTTTTAGTGGCAGTGACGTCGGCAAGAAGAGTGTCTGAGCGTATGGCACTTTCCTGTCGGGATCCTTTTCTACAGTTCTCGGAATCCGGGGTAACTGTTCATACGGTGCCTTCCTTTCTGCCTAAGGTGGTTTCATCTTTTCTCCTGAACCAGCCCATTTTTCTTCCTTCCTTTTGTAAGGAGGAGTTTCCGGACTCCTTTGGACAATTGCGCCTTTTGGATGTCCGCAGGGCTCTGTGGCAGTATCTACAGATGTCACTATAGCCCACTGGCTTAAGGAACTCATTTTTTTCTGCTTATCTGCTTTCAGGGCAGTCGCCGCCTGAATCGTTTATGTGCACTCTACGAGGGCAATGTCCTCTTCGTGGGCTGAAACTGGGGTCTTTTCTCTTCAAGAGATCTGTTGTGCGGCTACCTGGGCTTCTCAGCTCTCTTTTGTGCGGCATTACAGGCTGGATGTGGCAGTGCGGCAGGATGCGCATTTTGAAGTGCAAGTGCTTGCTTGAGGAGTTGTCTGTTCCCACGCTACTTAGGGAGTGCTTTGGTACATCCCATCAGTTAATGGATTCATCTGCTGTTGATAACAAGGAAGGGAAAATTAGGTTCTTACCTTGATAATTTTCTTTCCTTTAGTCACAGCAGATGAATCCATGATCCCTCCCAGTCTGACTTTAGTTTTTGTACAGATGTTGCATTCAGACATTGTGCTTCATCAGGAGTACTTGAAGACAAGCTATCAGAGTTACTACATGCTGTTTGTATTGCAGGAGGTTCATAATGTCCCTCCTTTGTTTGGTTATTGCTCCGGCTCAGGGGTGTTTGTTCTCTGTGAGGAAAGTTTATATTATTTTGCCTTTCTTATTCACTCTGCTTTGGAAATTTCATATACTGAAGGCAGAGGGGGCTGGGCGTCCAGAAGCACCATGTGCTTTCAGTGTTCTCTATCTCTACCTGCTGGTAGGTGGATACAACCCATCAGTTAATGGATTCATCTGCTGTGACTAAAGGAAAGAAAATTATCAAGGTAAGAATCTAATTTTCCCTTTGGGTTCAGACTCAGTGAAACTCAAAACCGGAAGTTTTTGAAAAGTAGATTGCCTACTGCTATTCTGGAAGTCAGTCACTGTTTATTTAAATCATTTATTTATAATTTTTTCATTTTACAAGGGCCACTTGCAAACAGTAATACAGAGATGATTGCACATTAATACAATATAAGAAGAAAACAATCCCAACTAGATATATGGGTTATATACAATCTTTCTCTTTCTTAGACCACAAAGTGAAGAAAAATAGGGAGAGTGAAATAAGACAAGGAGATCAATTAAACAGTAAACAGAAAAAAAGAAAACATGGTATTAGCCTGATTATCCCCAGATATTACTCATCTAATACATTATTCCACATTGATCATCTGGTTGGCTTCCTCAAGACCAAATACGGCGTATAGTCAATTCATTTCATTGAGAGCATACTTATTGTCCAGGTTTTAGTTAGAAATAATACATCTGATTACATTCTCCCTCTTTTAAAAACCAGAAATTATTTAACGATACATATACTCAAGTCTCTAATTCAAATCCCACTGATTAAAGCAATCCCAGTTTTCACAGGCTTCACTCCTTTCAAAGTAATAAGGAAATATTTCTGAGCAAAACTTTAGGTGTCATACCTGGAACTCTGGGAAAAACAATAATCTCAACATTAATCATCCACAAAAACATCCACCTTATTATTCAAAGTTTCTGGTCCATTATCATTTTCAAGATCATAACCATTTCTTGCTTGTACAGAACTTCATCTGTCATATCAATTTTTTCACTCTGAGGGTTCAGTCAAATTGTCCATGCAACTCTCCAATAAGATCATATCTGAAAGAAAGTTATTTACTACTGCCGTTAGGTCCCGAAGCGCCTTCCAGATGGTATTCAATGTAACCTTCACGGAAGCCAAAAACTCCCAGATGATTTCTCTTAAGGTGTTTAGGAGTGGTTCCGCCGATTCGGGTTCTACTGTAAACATCCTCTGTTTCAGCATATGCCTCTAACTCACTCCTCCACTCCTTTGGACATGGTGTTTGAATAATTCAGGAGCGATGGAGTTGTTTTTCCAGGTCCAAGAGCGTCGACGCTCCTTCGCCAGCACTAATCAAAGGACTCGCCAACCCTTTCATCTGTGAGTAGTTCGATGTGCAGCGGTCCCGCACTTGCTGCTCAGGGGACGAAACACTGGCCATCAGCAGCTGACCGCCGGTTGTTCCCTTCCTCTCAGCTAAGAAAAATGCAATTGCAGAGAGGAAATTTACATAAAGAAGACAGAACCTCAGAGGGCAGCTGGGCCATTGGGCATATGAACTCCAGGTCACCACCTCACCACTCTCCCAGTTTGGGACACTCTTTGTCTGGTTTCTCCTCAGAGGCCTGTCTGATATGGGTAGCCCTTCAGCATAGCCCTCTGAGTCATTGAAACACGGAAGCCCCTCCACCACTACAAGGTGGTGTCCCTTCGGAGGGGGTCAGTCACTGTTTAATGCATGTTCATTAGCAAAAAGCCATTTACACATTTGCTATGATTGTATATTTTTTTAGCAAAGGTAATCAATAGAAATAAAACAAAATAAAATATGGAAAAGAAAATAAGATGATACCTTTTTTATTGGACATATCTTAATACATTTCTTGATTAGCTTTCAAAGGTTGCCCTTCTTCGTTTAGCAAAGGTAGCAACCATTTTTATTTTTTGTGTCCTCTTTTTTTTTTTTTTTTTGTCCTACCCCATGCCCTACAGCCGTGACCTTGGAGAAGGGAGTGGTAAGGGATACTCAGGTCTGGGTTTTTCTCCCTGCCCCCCTCCCTGTCTTAGGCTTGCCTAGTAGTGGAGGCACCACAGCACCCATCAGCCTTGTATATCAGGATATTAACACATTTTGTATAAAGTGGAGATACAGACCTTTCATAGTCCAAACCTTGTAATAAAAATTGCAAAAGCTTAGTTCAAAACATAAAACTTAGTCCAACACATAACTTAGTCTAAACCTTTACACAAATGAAAGAGTCCCCTTTGCAGGCCCTAGTCCTCAGTGAGGGTGGCATCGCTCCTCAGTGAGCCTCTGGAGCAGGCCCACTATTGTGATCAGGATCTGACATTGGGCTCCCAGCTCATGTACCAAGTCCTTGTGCAAAGCAGAGCCATAGTGCATGAGCTAGAGGTGAGGCTCAGCCTGGCTGGACCCAGCAGCAGGCATTGGGTCTGTGGCAGTGGCAGCCACCGCAGGTTGGGCGACTGTCGCTGTTGGGGGAGGGTTCACCTTCTCCTCCTTCCATGCCTTCTCAGGCCCTTACTGGTCCTGGCCCGAGTCAGGGCTGCTGGACCGGGGATGCTGGCTGGATCGGGGATGATGGCTGGGGATACTGGCTGACCTGAGGGTGCTGGCTGGCCTGGGGATGCTGGCTGGCCCGAGGATTCTGGTTGGTCTAGGGCTGCTGGCTGGTCTGCAGCTGGAGGGTGCCCTGTGTGTGTAAAAGATTTGAACTTTAACTCAGCACATCCTGCATGGCTTGCTAAGTGGTGGAGTTGGCTATCGGGAGGGAAAGAGGTGTGGGCAATAGTGGTTACCTGGGGGATATCTCTGAGGTGTGTGGCATCAATGAGATGACATAGCAGGGAAACCTGGAGGGCAGTCTGGCAATGGGCACTCAGGATGTTTTGGCAGTACTGTGTTCTTTGTCAGATGTGTGTTTGGTGTAGTGGTTAGGGCTGTGGTACGTGAATACAAAAGTTGTGGCTTCAGTTCCCACTATGGGGGTTTGTGGTAGCCCTCTTATTACCCCTGCTGTAGCTACAGCAATGTTCTAGGTAGGTGTATGTTCCACTCGGAGCCTTTTTGTATTGGTGGTTGGTGGAGGGTGAGCAAGGGGATTCCCCAACCCCCTTCCTTTCCATGTCATCTAAGGTTGGGGTTGGGTGCAACACATATGGGGATGAATGTTAAAATCCCCAAGAATGAGGGAAGGAGATGAAGGTTCAAGAAAGAAGGAAAGCCAGGCATCAAAGTCATTGAGAAAGGAAGAAAGGGACTTATCATGGGGTCGATAAATGACTGCTACTCGGAGAGGCAGAGGAGCAAATAGACGGATGGAGTGGACTTCGAAGGAAGAAATACAGTGAGACTGAGGTGGAAGAAGAGGTTGAAATCTACAAGAGGGTGAAAGTAGTAGCCCGACACCACCTCCGCGGCCAACTGGGCGAGGAGTATGGGAGAAAAGATAACCTCCATGGCATAGGGCCGCGACTGAAGCAGAGTCTTCAGGGTAAAGCGAAGTTTTAGTTAGGGCAAGCAGATGGAGAGTGCGAGAGATAAAGAGGTCATGGATGTAGGAAAGTTTGTTACAGACAGAGCGGGCATTCCACTGAGCGCAAGAGAAAGGCAGGGAAGAAAGGGGGGAGGAGAGGAACAAAAATTAGATTGGAGATATCATGGTATGACCTGCACAAATAGGATGAGAGCTGATGTGGAGGACCAGGATTGGGATTAATGTCCCCAGTGGAGAGCAGGAGAAGGAGCAAGAGAGTACGGAGAAGAGTAGGAGAGGTAAGACAGCAGTGACAAAGGCGAGATGTACTCAGATAGAAAGGAGATGGATGAATGGAAGGAAAGAAATGTTGAAGGTTGAGAGCTGAGAAAAAGGAAGAGGAAAAAAGAGATGGTGAGATGATGAATACAGAGGGTGGACAATGTGTTCCTGCAGTGTACAGTGGTTTCAGATGGAGAAACAGATTAGGAAGGGACAGTACCAAGAAGAAAAAGTGTACTGGAGCCATAAGTAGTAACTGAGAGAAAAATAAATGTAAAGAGAAAATGCCCTGTGCGCGGCACCTGGAGCAGAGGCCCTGATCGGAGTGAACTTGGGAGTCACCCCGAAGTTTTAATTTTTAGTGCTGGGGATGTATTTGGGGGGCATAGAGTAGGTGTGCCCTGTGCTAATCAGTGCAGCTACATTGCCACGTGCCAACCGAATAACACGTAGCGCATGAGCCTTTACCACCTACAAAATAGGTGTCAGTAAGGGCTCGTGCGCTAATAGCCATGTGCTAATGAGGAAATTAGCGCATGGCCATTAATAGGAAAAATGGAAAATGCGGCCATTTTACAGGCGCACTAAAGGTGGCCTGAACGCGTAGAGAAACCCACGCACTAGTCATAGTGCAGGCCACTTGTTAGTGCAGCTTAGTAAAAGGGCCCCTTAGGCTGTTAAATAGAGCACAAATTTCAGAGTCTAAAGGGGTCTTTTACTAAGGTGTGCTAGCATTTGTAACAGGTGCTAAACACTGAGACGCCCATATGGGTGTCTCAGTGTTTAGCACCAGCTGAATTTTAGTGCAAGCTAAAAATGCTAGCACACCTTAGTAAAAGACCCCTTAACTTAGGAGCTTAAATTTAGGAGTCTAGCTTTTTTTGAATATCAGCCCATTTTGTTTTGTTGTTTGTTTCTTTAAAAAAATTTTTTTATTTCATTTGTGTTTAATTTCAATTTGTTAATATGAAATAAAACAGTAAAACAATAAGGAATTCTATGGAGGTAATTTGATAAAGGGTTTTTTTTGCATCTAAAATCCTTTTTACTTATATAAAGGAGCTTTTATAAAAGGGGTTACGCATGGTGGCAAGAAAATGCATAATTTTATGCATCCTGCATGTAGGCAAGTTCAGGGGCAGAGTTTAGAGTGTGAGCAGATAAATATGTATTTAAATCATGTTTATTGAGTGAAAACCATAGAAAATACACAATTAAACAGATCCATACAACAAATCACCTACTGTAAGAAACAGTTTCCACAGAGGAAGAGACAAGCAGAATACACACTCAAAATTTTGAATTCAGAACACCCCCAAACCCCAGCCCCCATTCCTCCTACTCCCATCTCCGGAAAAGGTTTGTTTGTGGATTAATACCTTTCAAATATTTGAACATCTGTATCATGTCACCCCTGTTTTCCTTTCCTCCAAGGTATACATGTTCAGGTCGGCAAGTCTCTCCTCGTACGGTTTGCAACGCATATCCCATACCATTTTTGTAGCTCTTCTTTGCACCGCTTCCAGTCTTTTTACATCTTTAGCAAGATATGGCCTCCAAAACTGAACACAATACTCCAAGTGGGGCCTCACCAACAAATTTTAGAGGGGCATCAACACCTCCTTTCTTCTGCTGGTTATACCCCTCTCTATGCACCCTAGCATCCTTATGGCCACGGCTGTTGCCTTGTCACATTGTTTCTTCACCTTCATATCCTCAGACACCAACACCCCAAGGTCTCTGTCCTGAGTCGAGCTTACTAATCTCTCTCCTCCCCTCCATCTGCAACATTTCATCATTATAATACCTTTCAAAGTTTAAAAGCTACATGGACTAGCCTTCTAGTAATAATAATAATAATAATAGCTGTTGATGTTATTAATCCATCTTATAAAGTTATTTACGTATCAGATATGAGCAATGCTGAATGCACATTTATTTATTAGTCGCACAATCCCAAAGTACTTGGCGGTGAACAAATCAACATACGTAATAAAAGTATACAAAATAAAACAGAACAAAATACTTATACACATAAAGGGTCAAATTAAATATATGGTACCTGAAAAATCGGTGCTGAAAAACCACACGTTTAGCACTATTCTATAAACTATGCCTAAAGTTAGGTGCACTTTACAGAATATGCACGTGCCATTTTTGCGTCTAAAATCTAGGCGCATCCATTTAGGCCACCTAAAACCAAGCCTAAATACCTTCGCCTAACTTAGGCGCAGATCGGGTATATTCCAGAACAGTGCACATGGGGGTCCTTTTACAAAGGCACACTGAAAAATGGCTTGCGGTAGTGTAGGTGCAGGTTTTGGGCATGCGCCCATCCATTTTTCAGCGTGCCTGAAAAAAGAGCCATTTTTTTATTTTTCCTGAAAATGGATGTGCTGCAAAATCAAAATTGCTGCACGCCCATTTTGGGTCTGCGACCTTACCACCAGCCATTGACCTAGCGGTAAAGCCTCATGCGGTAACAGGGTGGTAATGACCTACGCGCGCCAAATGCCACTTGGTGCATGTCCAATACATGCGTCTGAAAATAAAAATTATTTTTTGGACGAGTGTATCGGATGTGCGCTAAAAATGAAATTACCGCAAGAGCCACACGGTAGCCGGAGGGTAACTCTATTTTGGCATACGTTGGGCAAATGTAGAGCCTTAAGCAGCTTAGTAAAAGGGCCCCGTAGTTTTTTGGAATGTGTGCTTAAATTCTAATTAAAGCTAATGAGTGCCACTAATTGGTTAAGTACCAATTATCGGCACTGATTGGCTTGTTAATCAGTTTACCTGTGTGTGCAATTTGGCCGAATGGCCAAATTAGTGCACACAACTTAAGGCGCCATATATAGAATTTAGGGGAAAATGTGCAATCATATCTGATTTCTTGTTGCAAAAGCTATAACCTGTTCTGTATTGCTGCTTAAATGTGTGTCTGCAATAAAACTGTAAAATATATTGTAACAATCAAAGGGGCTCTGTACTACGGTGCACTAAGCCCCTAACACAGGCTTAGTGCTCAGATAAAGGCAATATTTCTTTTCTATTTCTTTTTGGAAAAAGCGTGGAATGGACATAGAAGCATCATCCAGCTAGTGAGCTCACATTATCACATGCTAACTAATTAACACAGACTTAGGGCACCTTTTACCAAATGATGGTAGAAGGGAGTCTGTGGTGGCATTGGCACACAGGTTTGCTGCGTGCTAAGGACCCCTTGTACCATCAATGGTAGAAGGCATTTTTTTCTGGAAGGAAGTGAAAGGGGGTTAAGCTGAGGCATTGGCACATGGCCATTTCCTGGGGGAGCCCTTACTACCTTCTAATTAGGAGGCGATAGGGGCTCTGGCAGTGACTGGGCAGTGCACTGGGCACACCTTCTGCACTAGAAAATACAAAAGTATTTTCTAATGCCATAATAGCCAAATGCCAGAAGCCAGAACTACTACCGGGCTCCTGACTAAGCCCAGCAGTAGGGACCAATTTGGCACGCAGCGGTATGGCTACCGTTGCTTCGTAAAAGAGCCCCTTAATGCGGGAGCATTTCTTGCTTCCTAACTAGGAAACAGTAAGTGTTCCAGCTTTAATATTTTTGCCAGTCCCGCACACTAATTGAAAAATGAATATGAGACAAGCACAAATTTGAAAAAACAAAAGCCCTATTTTACAGCACAGTAAAAATGGATGTAAAAATCCTACATTAAGACACACAAAGCCTATTTTATACTGCAGCTTAGTAAAAGGGCTCCAAAGTGATTTGACTTCTATTGTGTAATCAGATTTGTGAATGGGATTAGAACTGCATTATGGCCCCTTAATTCTTTAATTAAGACTTTAGGCAGCCTAAGTTTGTGTATAATGATAAGCATTAAAGGACATGATTTCAGACTTTTGAAGCATTAACTTTATTTTATGTTTATTTAGCCTATTAAACTGCGGGTTGGTGAGGAGACAGAAATATCTATCAGATTCAATCCAAATTTCTTAAGTGATATGAACTGTCGGGTGGCAGAGGATATGCTGACCATACAGTATGTAGAGCACCCACAGAAGGAATTTGTGATCCTTTATGGAGAGGTGCACTTCCCCAGCTTGGACTTCCAGAGCACCAAGGTGGACTTTGGTTGTATTCTGAATGATACAGAGGTGATACAGTACGTACAGATGACCAACAACAGCCTACTTCCTGTTAAGTATCGCTGGTCCTTTTTGACGAATGACTGGGAAAACCAAATCAGGTATGCAAAGCATCGAAATATGTTTCTCTTCTTTCTTGTTTTCTCCTGAATTTTACTTTTCATTCCTATTAAAAAAATTAACTGTTGTAGAAATATATAGCATTATTTGTTTCATTTTCTTGTGTGATTTTCTTCTCAGTTTCACTTTTCTTTCATAATTAAAAAAAACAAAAAACAATCTGCAGTTGGAAATATATAGTATTTAACAATGCCCATATGTTCTTACTTTCAACAAGCAGGAGGATTTGAAAGGAGAAGTGGCATCCTCCTAAATTGAACCTCAATTTAATGCAGAATTCTGTAGTTAGTAGACTTGTGGGGATAACAATGTCAAAATAAATAACTGGGCTGATATTAAATGCATATTTATGTACTCTCCAGCAGATGAGGATAATGTAAATTATTTACCTAAACAGTTAAAAAATTATATAGATAATATTGGACCATTTAAATTACTATAAATGGATGACTTTAAATTGTTACTTTTTGCGTCTAGCATTCATTTCCGTATTACATATTGTAATACACAATCCTCATTTACTTTGTTATTACTACTTAATGTATACTACCCTGCATCACTTTTTGTACTGTTAATTATAATAAGTTTGCTAGCCTCTTTGCACCTGATCTATTGGGATAATGTGGGCTATAAAATAAATAAATAAGATAAATATATATAACTATATATCATTGTGGGCCAAGTTAGGGATGGGGGCAGAGGTGGCTCTAAAAATACATTCCCCAATATTCAAAGCTATTTAACCGGCCAGATATGACTGCTGACTGGTTAAATAGCATATCGGCACCTAACTGCTAATATTCAGCAGGAGATAACCAGTTATCTCTGCTGAATATTGCTGGGTAGTGTCTAGCACATAACCGGCTATATCGCATGACTTATCCAGTTAGGTGTCAATATTCAGCGCCTAACCGGATGAGTTTAGCGGTCAAATAGGGCTGTATAAATAGCTGCCCTATCTTTAACTTCTATAAAATTAACCACTTAGTGCTGAATATCGGCATGACCGTTTAACCTTTTAGCGGTTACCCCCCCCCCCCCCCAGATATTCAATGATAGTTGCTGGAAATGGTCCGGCATTGAATATCCAGGTTTAATAATAACCTAAGATGGCCGCTACCTAGGGGTCATGGAGCAGCCAGCTCCGAGGATCCCAGATCGAGAGACTAGCAAAGAACTTGCTGGAGGGGCACCAAACGACCCACGACCGGTTGGACCCAAACCAGACCGAAGGCAGACGGGTCCCGGGTGAAGTTGGTGACCCCGTGACCTCCCCTAGTGGGCCGGAAGACCTCGTGGCCAGGCGTGGACGAGACCCCAGGCCCCAGGCTTCCTGAGGGCTCAGGACAGACCACTAGGCCCGGGACAGGCCACCGGGCCAAGGAGCAAAGAATCGAACAGGCCGCACCGGAGCGCAGAGAGATCGGTGGAGATCCCAACTGATCCTCTCCATGAATGAGAAGAATGAGACACGGGCAACTTCTCACCTCCGACGAACTCCAAGCGGGGAGCCCACGTGTTGAAGGGTCCGAGATTGGCTGAGACAGCCTACTGACCTCCCAAGGACGGAGCTGGGGGCACCTCGGAGGACCGACTGCGACCCTTCCGACCCCAGGGCAGCTCCAGCGTGCGTTCCGTGGCGAGGAGGCACCACACGGCCAGACCCCAAGCACCTGACTGCCCACCGACTGCGTCGCTGCGGACCCAGAGAGATCGGGCGAAGGGAGATGGAGCCAGAGAGGTCGGCACTCGTGGGACTGGTCCGAGTGGCGTCGCACTGCCGGCGCCATCGGCACAGGGGCATACCTGCTCAATTGAAACAGCTTAGACTTGCTACAAACGGACCAACAACAACGAACGACAACGTGGATCAAGCAACTCTGAGATCTTCTTGCCTTGCGTTGAGTGTACGGTAATGACGGCTGCACAGGGAGGGAGGGGTGGAAACAGAGATTAACCAAAAGACTAGAATGGACTAGACAGGCTAACTTCCACTCCAGTCTATTAAACCTCCTTGATGGTGACTTGAGTGTATAGCAATGACGGTTGCGCGGGAGAAAGGAAACAGAGACTAACCAAAAATTACTAGACAGTCTTACTTTCACTCCAGTCTATTAAACGAGGGATTTGGATAGCAACCTGACCTGACGATTGAGCTGAGGACCGCTGCAACAGACCACCGACTCGGACTCCATCCCCCCAGGGGAGCATCGTCTAGGTCGGCTTTCTTCCCTCTTCACGCGAAATACAGCATGAAAGCTTCATGAGCAGGAGCATCTGAATTTCTACCTTCCTACTTCTTTCTATGGAATACGCGTGAGCGATACCTAATTTAAATAAGTTGATTGCGTTATCCCGAACTTCTGCTTGATGTATGTTGAAAGACTCTCTTCAAATGCTCTAATTGCTCTAAAAGCTTCATCTAAATGCTTTAATTGCTTTATATGCTTTTATAGCGTGTTTGACTCCCTTTAAATGACTAAATGATTCAGAAAGACGATTGGCTATGTTCCCTGGATTTAAAGGATGCTTATACTCACATCCCGATACTGCCAGCTCACAGACAGTATCTCCGATTCCGTCTGGGGACACGTCACTTTCAGTATTGTGTGCTGACCTTTGGGCTCGCCCCTGCACCACGGGTATTCACGAAGTGTCTCATGGTGGTTGCGGCGTACCTACGCAAGCTGGGGGTGCACGTGTTCCCGTATCTTGACAATTGGCTGGTGAAGATCACCTCAGAGGCAGGAGCTCTTCCGCCCATGCAGTGCACTATTCAACTTCTGGAGCTGCTGGGGTTTGTGATAAATTACCCGAAGTCCCATCTCCAGCCAGTCCAATCTCTGGAATTCATAGGAGCTCTGCTGAATTCACAGACGGCTCAGGCCTATCTTCCCGAGACGAGAGCTCAGGATCTTCTGTCCATCGCTTCCCAGACCAGAGTGTCTCAGCAGATCACAGCTCAGCAGATGTTGAGACTCCTGGGCCATATGGCCTCTACAGTCCATGTGACTCCCATGGCTCGTCTTCACATGAGATCAGCTCATTGGACCCTAGCTTCACAGTGGTGCCAAGCCACCGGGAATCTAGAAGATGTCATCCGCCTGTCCATCAGTTGCCGCAATTCGCTGCGCTGGTGGACAATTCGGACCAATTTGACCCTGGGACGCCCATTCCAAATTCCTCAGCCCACAAAAGTGCTGACGACGGATGCATCTCGCCTAGGGTGGGGAGCTCATGTCGATGGGTTCCACACCCCTCCAGGAACAAGATCTTCAGATTAACCTCCTGGAGCAACGAGCGGTCTGGAATGCACTGAAGGCCTTCAGGGATCGGCTGTCCTACCAAATTATCCAAATTCGGACAGACAATCAGGTTGCAATGTATTACATCAACAAGCAGGGGCACCAGATCTTGCCCTCTGTGTCAGGAAGCCATCAGGATGTGGCATTGGGCACGCCAGTATGGCATGCTTCTCCAAGCCACATACCTGGCAGGTGTAAACAACAGTTTGGCCGACAGGCTGAGCAGAGTCATGCAACTGCACGAGTGGTCGCTCCATTCCAGAGTGGTACGCAAGATCTTCCGAGAGTGGGGCACTCCCTCGGTGGACCTTTTCGCCTCCCAGACCAATCACAAGCTGCCTCTGTTCTGTTCCAGACTTCGGGCACACGGCAGACTGGCGTTGGATGCCTTTCTCCTCCATTGGGGGACGGGCCTCCTGTACGCTTATCCTTCCATACCTTTGGTGGGGAAGACCTTACTGAAGCTCAAGCAAGACCCCGTGGCACCATGATTCTGATCGCGCCCTTTTAGCCCCGTCAGATCTGGTTCCCTCTTCTTCTGGAGTTCTCCTACGAAGAACCGTGGAGATTGGAGTGTTTTCCGACTCTCATTTCGCAGAACGACGGAGCGCTTCTGCACCCCAACCTTCAGTCTCTGGCTCTCACGGCCTGGATGTTGAGGGCGTAGATTTTGCTTCATTGGGTCTGTCTGAGGGAGTCTCCCGTGTCTTGTTTGCCTCTAGAAAGGATTCCACTAAAAAGAGTTACTTTTTCAAGTGGAGGAGGTTTGTCGTTTGGTGTGAGAGCAAGGCCCTAGAACCTCGTTCTTGTCCTGCACAGAACCTGCTTGAATACCTTCTACACTTATCAGAGTCTGGTCTCAAGACCAACTCAGTAAGGAATCACCTTAGTGCAATTAGTGCTTACCATTATCATGTAGAGGGTAAAGCCATCTCTGGAGAGCCTTTAGTCCGATTCATGAGAGGCTTGCTTTTGTCAAAGCCCCCTGTCAAGCCTCCTGCAGTGTCATGGGATCTCAACGTCGTCCTCACCCAGCTGATGAAACCTCCTTTTGAGCCACTGAATTCATGCCATCTGAAGTACTTGACCTGGAAGGTCATTTTCTTGGTGGCAGTTACTTCAGCTCGTAGAGTCAGTGAGCTTCAAGCCCTGGTAGCTCATGCTCCTTATACCAAATTTCATCATAACAGAGTAGTACTCCGCATTCATCCTAAGTTCCTGCCAAAGGTGGTGTCGGAGTTCCATCTTAACCAGTCAATTGTCTTGCCAACATTCTTTCCCAGACCACATACCCGCCCTGCTGAACGTCAGTTGCACACATTGGACTGCAAGCGAGCGTTGGCCTTCTATCTGGAGCGGACACAGCCCACAGACAGTCCGCCCAATTGTTTATTTCTTTCGACCCCAATAGGAAGGGGGTCGCTGTCGGGAAACGCACCATCTCCAATTGGCTAGCAGATTGCATTTCCTTCACTTACGCCCAGGCTGGGCTGACTCTTGAGGGTCATGTCACGGCTCATAGTGTTAGAGCCATGGCAGCGTCAGTGGCCCACTTGAAGTCAGCCACTATTGAAGAGATTTGCAAGGCTGCAACGTGGTCATCGGTCCACACATTCACATCACATGACTGCCTCCAGCAGGATACCCGACGCGACAGTCGGTTCGGGCAGTCGGTGCTGCAGAATCTGTTTGGGGTTTGAATCCAACTCCACCCTCCAGGACCCGATTTTATTCTGTTCAGGCTGCACTCTCAGTTAGTTGTTCTTCGTAGGTCAATTCCTGTTATGCCCTCGCCGTTGCGAGGTTCAATTGACCTGGGTTCTTGTTTTGAGTGAGCCTGAGAGCTAGGGATACCCCAGTCGTGAGAACAAGCAGCCTGCTTGTTTTCGGAGAAAGCAAATGATACATACCTGTAGCAGGTGTTCTCTGAGGACAGCAGGCTGATTGTTCTCACCTACCCTCCCTCCTCCCCTTTGGAGTTGCGTTTTTACTCATTCCTTTGCTTGTCATTCAACTGAGTGGGAACGGTCGCGCATGGGCGGGAAGACGGCCGCGCATGCGCGGTGGGCGTGCCCTGCGTGCGGGACTCCCCCGCGAAGTTTTCTTCCGGTTGGTGGGGGCTGCCGTGGACGTCAACCCAGTCGTGAGAACAATCAGCCTGCTGTCCTCGGAGAACACCTGCTACAGGTATGTATCATTCGTTATATTCCAATTTATTACTCAGGAACCTTCATGCTATACCATTATGTACTCTTCATTACCATATAAGTAAGCAATGGTATATATATATATATACACACACACACGCCATGATCCATTCCATATATGTTATGTTCCATGTATGTATACTCCGGTTTGAGGGGCTGCCATGGACGTCAACCCAGTCGTGAGAACACTCAGCCTGCTGTCCTCGGAGAACACCTGCTACAGGTATGTATCATTCGCTTTACCCACAATACACACACCCTGCATACAACATATGCACTACTCACCAGAACAAAAGCATAACAACCAACTAAAAGGAAAAATAAACATATATGGAAACAACCAAAAGAAAGGGAAGGAAGGACATAATAAAACTAGATACCAAGAAAGCAGGCAACTAATAAAAATTAATACATCTACGTCCCGAACCGAACCGAACCCTACCATTCAATCCAAATGGGATACGTAAATGCCAGATCTGTGGTAAACAAAATGCTGACTATAACCGACTGGATTACTACAGATAACCTTGACTTCCTATTCATCACAGAGACCTGGATACACGACCTTAAAGACCCTATCATCTTAGAATTATGCCCACCAGGATACAAAATTACCCATTGGACAAGAAATGGTAAAAGAGGAGGAGGAATAGCCATAATTTACAAATCTGAATTCACAGTCACAAACACAGCTGAATCCATACTGCCACAACTCGAAATTGCCTCAATAAGAATCAATAACCCTAAATTGCAGGAACAACGTAACGCATTTATACTTTATAGACCACCAGGCAACTGGCAAGACTCCTAACACACTTCATGGACTTTATCTCGAACACCTGTATCTCTTCCTCAAACCTCATCATAATAGGAGATATCAACTTACACCTTGAAGATATCACCATAACAAGTACCCAAGAATGCAAAGAGTTCCTACAACTATGGGATCTCCAAGAACCAAATTCGCAACCTACTCACACCAAAGGAAACACATTAGATATCATCACACACAAATTTGATCACAATTTAAACCTTATATTAACAGATACTATATGGACACCTGTACTGTGGTCAGACCATTATAAAGCACATATTACCCTCCTATGGAGAATGAATGGCACAACTAACAAACAAACACGAAAAACTTACACCACGAGAGGAAAAATAGATCCGGTAAATTTCTGGCAACAGATCTACCACAACGGTTGGACAATAAAGGCAGACACAATCCAATTCCTCTCAGAATGGGATAACAGATGCAAATCAATACTAGACAACATTGCCCCAATCCAAATCAGAACTTCGCACAGAAAGAACTCAATTCCATGGGTCAATGAAGAACTGAAAAAACTCAAAACACAAGTTAGGAAATTAGAACGTGCGTGGAACAAAAAGAAAGACGATCCCACACTCAACGCTTGGAAACAACTCCGAAGGAAATATAATTATACCATAAGACAATCCAAAAGTCTATACTACAAAACTGAAATTGGACCAAATTATAAAGACATACACAAACTCTTCCAAATCGTGAATAAACTGTTAGACACTACACCAGTCACGAATAACAGCAACGACACACCAGGAGCTGACGACCTGTGAGGTACTTCAAGGAGAAAATCATACAACTGCAACTCAAAATACCTGTTAGCCCCATCGAATACAGTACACTCCTAGACTGCCTAGACCCAGACCCCGGAGTATACCCAGCAGACAGGATTTGGACTGAATTTGAAATATTATCAGAAGATCTCATCTCACAAATGCTTAAAAGATTTGCCGAATCTCACTGCAAATTAGATATATGCCCAAATAATCTTATGAAATTGGCCCCTCAACAATTCATAACAGACCTAACGAACCACGTGAACTGTATGCTACAAAACGGACTCTTCCCGAGGGAGAAAGGAAACATTTTACTCACCCCCATACCTAAAGATGCAAAGAAAAATGCCAATGAATTAACTAACTATAGACCAGTAGCATCCATTCCCTTAATTACCAAAATAACAGAAGGAATGGTGATCAAACAACTCACAGAGTATCTATACAAGTTCAAAATACTACACGACTCCAGTCAGGATTTCTCTCTAATCACAGTACTGAAACTGTACTAGTTACGCTTATGACCAAATTCAAACAAATGATAGCAACCGGCAAAAACATACTACTTCTACAATTCGACATGTCAAGCGCCTTTGACATGGTTGATCATGGAATATTATTACACATCCTCGAATACTTCGGCATCGGAGGCAGAGTTCTCAATTGGTTCAAGGGGTTCCTAACTACACACTCATATCAAGTGACAGCAAATTCGACTACATCAGCCACATGGATACCTGAATGCGGAGTTCCACAGGGGTCCCCCCTCTCACCGACCATATTCAACCTAATGATGACACCCTTGGCCAAACTACTATCGAACCAAAACCTCAACCCATACATATACGCTGATGATGTAACGATCTTCATATCATTCAAACAAGACCTAAGTGAAATCTCCAACGAAATCAACCAAAGTCTACATATCATGCATTCCTGGGCAGATGCTTTTCAGTTGAAACTTAATGCAGAAAAAACCCAATGCCTAGTACTCACCTCGCAACACAACATGGACAAATTTACCACCATCAGCACACCAAAACTAAATCTACCTCTCTCGGACACCCTAAAAATTCTAGGAGTCACCATTAATCAGCACCTAACACTTGAGAATCATATGAAGAACATAACCAAAAAGATGTTTCACTCAATGTGGAAATTAAAAAGAGTAAGACCATTTTTTCCAAGGACTGTCTTCCGCAATTTGGTACAATCACTGGTACTCAGTCATCTGGACTACTGCAACTCACTCTATGCCGGCTGTAAAGAACAAATACTGAAAGAACTCCAAACAGCCCAGAACACGGCAGCCAGACTAATATTCGGAAAACCAAAATACGAAAGTACGACACCCCTACGAGAGAAACTACACTGGCTCCCACTCAAGGAACGAATCACATTCGAAGTATGTGCCCTAGTTCATAAAATTATCCATGGAGCTGCCCCCAGCCTACATGTCAGACCTAATAGACCTGCCACCCAGAAACGCAAAAAAATCTTCTCGAACATTCCGTAATCTTCATTTTCCCAACTGCAAAGGTCTGAAATACAAATTAATGCATGCCTCTACCTTCTCCTATATGAGCACGCAACTCTGGAACGCGCTACCACGCAATTTGAAAGCGACCAATGAACTGACCAACTTCTGTAAATTATTAAAGACTCATCTCTTTGAAAAGATATACCACAAAGATCAAAACATGTAACAACTTCCAAATATACCCAGAAATGTCATGACGCATCTAATGTCTTATAATGTCTTCTGCTATACCACTATCTTGTATTCCTAATGTTTGTAAATGTCTTCTGCAATACCACTATCTTATATTCATGACCATGTAACCCAAAATCCTTCTGTAAAACCAAATGTACATCCTCTTCTTATTTCCAGTATCCGTGATGTATTGTAAGCCACATTAAGCCTGCAAAGAGGTGGGAAAACGTGGGATACAAATGCAATAAATAAATAAATAATGCTAGAGTTGTGCTAAATCTGTTAGTGCACCTTAGTGAAAGGACCCCTAAATAGCAGATAATTTATTATCAAGACTTCAAATTATAAAAACCAATCAAGATTTTAGCATATATTGGTGAAATGTAGATAATTGCAACCTCAAGAAGACTGTTACTACAAGACAAGGTTCTGCAAAATTTATTTTAAACAGATAATATTTACTTATTTGCAATGTTACGTGCTTGCTATGGCAGAGGGGGTAAATTGGTCAGATGGGACTGAAATCTATATTTGGCGCCTGAAAAATTGGTGCCGAAAATGTATCTGCCTAGGCATATTCTGTATAGAATATGCCTAGCTGGTTTATAGAATACACCTAGCAGCCATGCCTGTGCCTAACTCTAGGCGTGTCCGTTTACACCAAGTAAAACTTGGTATAAATACCGGCGCCTAAGTTAGGAGTGGAGCAGGTATATTCTATAACCATGCATGTAGATTTTCAGAACACCCACAGTCCGCCAATTCCATGCCCATGGCCATGTCCCCATTTTGGCAGTGCACATTAGAATTTATGCGCACTACTTCACAGAATATGCCTAGCAAGTTGTGTGTGTAAATTTTAATGCCAGTTAGTACCAATTATTGCTTGTTAAGTGACAATTATTGGTACTGATTGGCTTGTTAAGTAAATTGCGTGTGCAAATCCAGAATACAACCAGAATTGCACATGCAATTTTGGTCACGCTATATAGAATCCAGGGGATGGTGTATTATTCTGAAAGCTGCTTTAATTGCAGCCAGTTCTTGTTTCAGTTTGGTGAGCTTCCCTTGCATAACAGAGATTTGTAGACAGATAGGGCAAGCTCTATAACTCCTTAGGTTTACCTTAGGTTGAAAACACCACAGCATAGGTGCCCCTTATAAGAGGCTTGTGGAGGCTAAGCCTCCCCAGCCCCAACCACTACCTTCCCTTCCCTACTGGGCTGCTGCCTTCCCAAGTCTGTAGCAGCAAGCAGAAGCATAAACTGCAACCTTCTCCCTCCCTGCTACACAGCTGCTAGTTCACTTGCTTACTGATTTCCCAGGCCCACGGCCTCCTCAACTTACGGAAACTGAGTGCAGGGCCACAATCCTCTGCATGTCACAGCCAGCTCTATTCGACACACCCCATATGATGTAACTTCCTCATTCAGAGGCAGGCCCAATAGAGCCGGTTGCAATGCATAGAGGATTTATGGCCCTACATCTGGTGTCTGTAAATCAGGGAGGCAGCAGACTTGGGTAGGCAGCCTGGTGGAGCTGCCAGCACTGCTGGGGAGAGAGGGAGGGAAAGAGTGACCGAAGGCAAGACAGAGAGAGATGTACGATACCGGATGTTGGTGTGGGGGAGAAAGAGAGATGGAATGGTGGTGGGAAAGGAACAGTGAGAGAAATGGGACAATGTTAGATGGTGACGATGGAACAGTGAGAGAGAGAGAAAAAAGAGAAGGACAATGTTGAATAGTAAGGGATGGGCGGAAAGAGAAAAATGGGACAATAGTGAGAGAGACAGATTTGATTCTGAATGGTAGGGGGAGGTGAATATGAGATAATGCTGGATGGGGGAGAGAAAGAGGCAATATTGGATGATGGGTGAAAGAGAGACATAGGGGCAATGTTGGATAGGGTATGGGAGGAAAGAAAAAAATGGGACAAAGGTGAGAAGGGAGAGTGACAGAGGGGTGATGCTGAATGGTGGGGGGCAATTCTGATTACAGGGGGAAAGATAGAGATATAGGGGGGAAATGCAGGAGAGGTCAAGATAGGAACACAGAGGGTAGATGCTGAATAAAGGGGAGGCTAGGGACACTGAGAATGCAGATGCTGAACGTGAAGAAAGGGATAGGGACCAGGGACACACGGGAGATGGATGGTGGACCCTGCAAAGACAGAAAAAAATCAGAGAAAAACAGACAAGAGACACTAGGACCAAAGTGAATAGAAAAATAAATGCTCAGACAACAAAGGTAGCAAAAATATTTTAATTTGAATGTATTAATTGGAGTATGTTAACTTTTGGAAATTTGCATCTCTGATAATTTGCATTTAACTTTCTCTAGTATTGCTGTATTTTTTTCGCCTTCATATTTCTATTACGGATCCGTGGTCCTGTGTATCTTATTTGGTGAGGGTCTGTCTGTGTTTTCCATTCTGTTCCATTCCATTCTCAGTTTTCAAATTCAATCACAATTTAGAATTTTTCATACATTAAAATACTTATCAAATAGAAGAGTTTTCAAGGGTCATCTAAACTGAAAATACACTTTATTACTACTGAAGTGAATTGGAATCGAATTCCAAAGCTTAACAGAAAGATCACTAACAGGCATATTTTCGAGCACGCTCATCTTTCGACACAAATCGCAAGATGGGCGTCCTACTTACAGGGTCGCCCAAATCGGCATAATGGAAAGCCAATTTTGGGTGTCCTCAACTGCTTTCCGTTGTGGAGATGACCAAAGTTCACGGGGGCGTGTCAGAAGGCGTACCGAAGGCGGGACTGGGGCATGCCTAACATATGGGAGTCCTTGACCAATAATGGAAAAAAGAAGGGCGTCCCTGACGAACACTTGGACGACTTTACCTGATCCTTTTTTTCTTACGACCAAGCCACAAAAATGTGCCCTAAATGACCAGATGACCACCGGAGGGAATCAGGGATGACCTCCCCTTACTCCCCCAGTGGTCACTAACCCCCTCCCACCCTCAAAAATTTTTTAAAAAATATTTCTTCCAGCCTCTATGCCAGCCTCAAATATCATACTCAGATCCATGACAGCAGTATGCAGGGTACTGGAGCAGTTTTAGTGGGTGCAGTGCACTTCAGGCAGGTGGACCCAGGCCCATTCCCCCCTACCTGTTACATTTGTGGTGGTAAATGTGAGCCCTTCAAAACCCACCACAAACCCACTGTACCCACATGTAGGTGCCCCCTTTCACCCTTTAGGGCTATGGTAGTGGTGTACAGTTGTGGGGAGTGGGTTTGGGGGAAGTTTGGGGGACTCAGCACCCAAGGTAAGGGAGCTATGCACCTGGGAGCAATTTCTGAAGTCCACTGCAGTGCCCCCTAGGGAGCCCGGTTGGTGTCCTGGCATGTCAGGGGGACCAGTGCACTACAAATGCTGGCTCCTCCCATGACCAAATGGCTTGGATTTGGTCATTTATGAGATGGGCATCCTCAGTTTCCATTATCGCCGAAAATCAGGGACGACCACCTCTAAGGACGACCTAAATTTTGTGATTTGGGCATCCTTGGCCGTATTATCGAAACGAAAGATGGACACCCATCTTGTTTTGATAATACGGGTTTCCCCGCCCCTTCACTGGGACATCTTGTGAGTATGTCCTCAGGAAAACGTGGGCGCCCCTTTTGATTATGCCCCTCCATGAGGCCCTTTTACTAAGACGCATACAATGCGCGTCAAATTAGATCTACCGCCCAGCTACCACGTGCCCCTGGTGGTAATTCTAATCTCTACTTGCGTCCAAACATGTGGCAGAAAATAATTTCTATTTTCTACTGTGTGGCACTAAGTGGGCGGTAATTGGCAGTGTACTCGTGCTGACGATTACTGCCTGGTTAATGTGTGAGACCTACCATTAAGTCAATGGGTGGCGGTAAGGTCTCAGTCCCAAAATGGACATGTGCTCATTTTTCTTTTGCCGCACACCCATTTTCTGCAAAAAAAAAAAAGGCCTTTTTTTCAGGCGCGCTGAAAAATGGACCTGTGTGCGTCCAATACACACATCTACACCAGCACAGGCCATTTTCAGCGCACCTTAGTAAAAGGGCCCCTAAAAGTACTATCGTAAAAGTGTTTGTAATGAATACTATTAACTGTTGCAAGAATTAAATTTAGTGAATAATTTGATCGAGAGGACCGACGAGATGTTGGATACGATACTAATGATATAAGGTCCAACCATAGAAAATCTTACAAATCAGACAGGCAACTTTAAAATGTGTTCTAGATAATTACCCGGGCGTATTTTACCCCTAAGCAAGCCTATTATGCAGGATGTATACCAGAAAGTAAATGTCCTAAATGCGCATATATAGAACCGTCTTTGATTCATATGTTATGGGAATGTGTAAGTGTGCGAAGGTTTTGGAGTAGTATACAGAGATTTTGTAAGAAGGGTTCTAAGACAGAAAGGCATGTGCATTTTGGAACTTAAAACTGTAGGAGGTGAGAGAGGAGGTGGTTCCAGCTAAATCTCCAAAACTATCTGCGGTGAAGATAGTGTGGCTGGAGGTTTGGGAGGGAGAATTTAAAACAAAAGCCTGTAACTGAAAATGGATTAAAGTTTGCTGATAGTTGGAGGTGTTTAAACAAGGCTGACATCTGTAACAATAAAGAACTTGGATTGCTCTTACTGCTGGAGTGGGACTGATTTTCTCAGCAGCTGGCAAGGTGGAGAGAGAGAGCGAGTGAAAGTGCGGTGGCTGGCTAGGAAAGCAGAAGGAAGCTGCTGAAAGCTAAGCAGGGTCAACCCTGGCTCCCACCTGGAAGGGGGACCTGGTTACAAAGTGGTGGCAGTGGTGGGATCATCTGAACGACCCGCCGGATAAAGAAGCGTGCATTACTCCGAGTTCGGGTAAGCATATACGAGACTCGGGTAACCAGGAGCAGGGGGATATAGAGGGCCGGAGCTGTGGTAATACCGCACTTGGAGAGTGTTCTTTGTCTTTCCCTTTCTCTCAGGTACCGGTGGCTAAGATGACATGGAGTCGAAGGAGCTGCTGTCTTTTATGGCCCACCAGTTCCAAAAGCAGCAGGAAATGGCTCAGAGACTTCTGGAGGATTCCTTGGCTGCTTCTCGAGCACAGATACAACCAGTGCTGGAGGTGGTGCAGGAATTGTTACGGGCAGTACCCCTACCGAGGAAGGAGAGTACTTCGTTGGAGTCTACAGCCACTGGAGCTGTGCCTGGAAGCATGGAGCCTGGACGGGTTAATTGGCTGCCTTGGGGCAAATTAACAGAGCAGGACGACATTGAGGATTATCTGGGGACTTTTGAGAGGGTAGCATTGGCGGCCGCCTGGCCTCAAGAGCAATGGACCATTAGACTGGCTCCCGCCCTGTCTGGGGAAGCCCTGGCAGCTTTTCGGAGCCTGTTGCCAGGGGACGTGGTGGATTATCAAAAGCTGAAAATGGCTATTTTGGACCGGTATGGGGTAAGGAGACAAACTTATCGCAGGTGCTTTCGGAGTTGGAGGTGGAGGGAGGGGAAGACTCCAAAGGCCTTGGCTCAGAAGCTGATGGACCTGGCTACCAAATGATTAGAACCTGATAAGAGGGCAGTGACTCAGTTGATGCAGGATCTGGTGCTGGAGCAATTTTTAGAGACTCTACCGGAGAGTATCAGGGTTAATTTGATCAGGAAGGGATGTGAGACTCTGGAAGAAGCTATTAAAGGCTTTGAATACTTTCTGGAGTCACAATACTCAGAGGGGGGAGAGGGTGTCTGGCGGGGTGGTCAGGGGTAAAATGTTCAAAGGATCTGGGTGGAGGGAGGAAGGTCCTAAGGAGGATGATAGAATGTGCTACCGATGTGGGAAGTCGGGACATGTGAGGAGGGATTGTAGGGCCAAGTTGGGGCTCATATCTCAGGTAACTCCCCTCTAAGGAACCCCAGTTTACACATTGGGTTAAGATAGGAGGGGTCCCGGTGGAAGGACTATTAGACTCAGGGGCGGACCAGACAATGTGCTCCCAGAAGTTGTGGGGGCAGATTGCCCGGAAAGGGGGTCAGCAGGGTAGGAAGGGAGACCGGTCCGTGGCTATTCAGTGCATACACGGCGCCTCCTCAAGGTATCCGGTCCGGTTAGTAGACATAAAGGACCAGGATGGGCTTCATTGGGTGTGGGTGGCTGTACTTCCTAGGCTTCCTCAGGATCTAATTTTGGGACGAGATTGGGCTCTATTCACATACTGCCTTGGGGGTAAGCAAGCCTTGGTATCTACCCGGGCCCAGGAGAGGCAGGAGAAGGAGCAGGAACTGTCCCTGGCACAAGTATTTCCCTTCCAGGGAGAGGTTATGGGGCGGCCAGGGAAGACAAGGAAAGGCTCTCAACAAAAGAAACGAGGTCAGGAGCAAAGGCGACAGCATTGCCAAGAGCTCCTTCATCAGGGGAGGTTCCCTAGGGGATACGGAACAGGGGTTAGAGAGATTCCCTGATTTTTCCAAAGAGCAAAAAGATGACCAGACATTGCAATATGCATGGCAGCGGGTAGATCAGGAGGGAGAAACCAGCTTCCCTTGGTTTGTTAGTGACAAGGGGTTGCTATAGGCTGTCCTGTTTAGCAGGGGGGAAGGAACCTCAGAAACAGTTAGTAGTACCGAAGGGGTTCAGGGACCTGGTGTTGCGGGTATCCCATGATCATATCTTGGGGGGACATAAGGGGGCTCAGAATACGCTCCGGCAGGTATTAAACAGATTTTACTGGCCCAGGGTGTATAAAGAGGTGGAACGATTTTGCAGCTCCTGTAGTCAGTGTCAGAGGGTATCGGAGCAAATACCGAGCAGAGTGCCCCTACGACCCCTTCCCCGTATAGGGACTCCTATTACCCGTATGGCAATGGATATGATCGGGCCTATTGATAAGTCCCGAAGGGGGTATTCCTATGTTCTAGTGATCATGGATATGGCCACAAGGTATCCCTGGGCCGTGCCGCTTCATTCCACCTCAGCTAAAGTTATTGCGGCCCAGCTAATTCGGATCTTTTGTGAGGTGGGGTTTCCTAGGGAAATGATTACCGACTGGGGGACCAATGTCATGTCACGAATCCTGGCCCAGGTGTAGGAGGCCTTCGGGATACAGCATATTCGGACCGCAGCTTACCACCCTCAGACTAATGGCCTGGTGGAGAGGTTCAATAAAACCTTGAAGATGTTGTTGAGGAAAGGGTTAGGGTCCTCCCATGAGGAATGGGATCTATTGTTACCATTTGTTTTGTATGTGTGTAGGGAGAATGTTCAGGCCTCTCTGGGCGTCTCGCCATTTGAATTGATGTATGGGAGATCACCCCGGGGAGTGTTGGACGTGTTAAGGGAGCAGTGGGTTCCTCCGGATCGTGATGTAGTGAACTATCTAGTGAAGCTGAAGGAACGGTTGCATAAATTGAGCCGCGGGGCTCAGCAACACTGGGAGAGGAGTCAGGATTACCAGAAAGCCTATTATGACCGGAAAGGGGTGGAGAGGGCATTGGAGGTGGGGGACAAAGTGTTGATCATGGTTTCAGACTCACCTCATAAGTTCACGGGACGCTGGAGGGGTCCTGCTGTCATAGAAAAGAAGTTAGGTCCAGTCACCTACTTAGTAAGGAATGAGCAAGGCCGGGAGCAGACCTATCATATTAATGTGCTTAAACCTTGGCAGGAGAGAAGGGGACTATTTGGTCAGTCTAGGATAGAAGCTGAGGAAGAATTAGGACCACAGATCACGGAGCTATTTAAGGCAGGAGAACCGCAGATTGCGACTACATTGCCAGGGAGTCAGCAGAAAGAGGTTCAGGCACTTGTGGAGGAGTTTCGGGATGTCCTGACTCCTTGCCCAGGGGAAACCCACCTTATCATGCATGATATCATCTCGGAGCCGGGCTGGGTGGTCAGACAGAGACCTTACCGTCTCTCACCCCCAAAGAAACAAGAGGTGGTCTGACAGGTACAGGAGATGCTGGGTTTTGGGGTCATTGAGGAATCTGTCAGTCCATGGTCGAGTCCTGTGGTGTTAGTGCCCAAGTCCAATGGTACGTGGCGGTTTTGCATCGACTTTAGACAAGTTAATGCGTTGTCAGATTCCGATGCCTATCCGATGCCACGTATCGATGAACTATTGGATCGGTTGGGTACTGCCCGATATCTGTCCACCCTGGACTTGACCAAAGGGTATTGGCAGATCCCTCTGACTCAGGAGGCCAAGCCTAAGACAGCCTTCTCTACACCCATGGGGCTCTATCAATTTAAACGCATGCTGTTTGGCCTTAATTCCGCAGCAGCTTCCTGCCAGCGGTTGTTAGATCAGGTTTTAAGACCACATCAGCAATATGCGGCGGCTTACCTGGACGATGTTATCATTCAGAGTGAGGATTAGCCCTCTCATATGATAAGAGTGAGGGCGGTATTAGAGGCTTTCCGTCAAGCAGGTTTAACTTTGAACCCTCAAAAGTGTTGCTTTGGGCAGGAGGCGGTTAAATATCTGGGATACCGGGTGGGGAATGGTCAGATAACTCCGCTCTGGGATAAGGTAGCGAGTATCCGGGACTTTCCATGCCCCAAAAATAAGAAACAGTTAAGGAGCTTTTTGGGCCTAGTGGGGTACTATAGGAGGTTCATACCCCACTTTGCCTCCATTGCTACACCCCTCACTAATAAACTTCAGAAGGGGTCCCCCAACAGTCTACGATGGGAGGAGGAAGGGCTTCGGGTGTTCAATGAATTTAGATTGGCCCTGTGTCAGGAACCCCTGCTGAGAGCCGTGGATTTTGATAAGCCCTTTGTACTGCAAGTTGATGCCTCGGGGGTAGGTTTGGGGGCTGTGTTGTCTCAGGTACACGAGGGACAGGAACATCCCCTGATGTATTTGAGCCGGAAACTGCTCCCCCATGAGGTCCGGTACTCGACCATAGAGAGAGAATGTTTAGCGATAAAATGGGCAGTGTAGATGTGCCATTACTATTTAGATGGACGTAAATTTACTCTGGTTACTGATCATGCGCCTTTGAGGTGGTTAGGCCAGATGAAAAATAGTAATGGTCGTCTCACAAGGTGGTATCTGGCTTTACAGCCCTATCAATTCAAGGTGGAGCATAGATCAGGCAAATTTCTGACAAACGCGGATGTTCTTTCTCGAATTGCCAGTGCAGGACAGGAGAAGACTGGCAATCGTTAGAGCAGGGGGGTGTGTGAGCACTCTGGAGGGCTGGTACGAGGGAAAGGGGATAGTGGTTCTTTCAGCCGGCATCATCCCCGGTCATTCAGCCCAGCTAGGAGAGCAGGGCGCCCTCTAGGGAGCAAACTGCCAGGGAAAGCTGTAATGCAGGAGAAAAACTACACTCCCCAGAAGCCAGTGCAGGGTCAGCTGAACTCTCAGGAGGGGGAGGGTGGAATGACTGATTGGGAGATGAGGTCTGATCCTGGAGATGGGGAACAGCTGGTGGAGCTTGGGGAGGAGGAGGAGATGGAGTGGAATAAAGAAGAGGTAGAAGGAGAAGGTAAGGAGGAATGTATGGAGGTGGGTGGTTTGGCTCTAACCCGTGCAGACAGGGTGAGAGCTTTTGTGGCCTCAGCATTGCCCCGGCTGTGGAGTTGGGGGAAGCTGGGAGCAAAGCAGTGGGGAAGCAACTGGAAAGCACAACTTGCTACCATATTGGCTGTTCCCAAGAGGTAGTGCTGTGGAAGGGGGGGAAGGGTTCTAAGACAGAAAGGCATGTGCATTTTGGAACTTAAAACTGTAGGAGGTGAGAGAGGAGGTGGTTCCAGCTAAATCTCCAAAACTATCTGCGGTGAAGATAGTGTGGCTGGAGGTTTGGGAGGGAGAATTTAAAACAAAAGCCTGTAATTGAAAATGGATTAAAGTTTGCTGATAGTTGGAGGTGTTTAAACAAGGCTGACATCTGTAACAATAAAGAACTTGGATTGCTCTTATTGCTGGAGTGGGACTGATTTTCTCAGCAGCTGGCAAGGTGGAGAGAGAAAGCGAGTGAAAGTGCGGTGGCTGGCTAGGAAAGCAGATGGAAGCTGGTGAAAGCTAAGCAGGGTCAACCCCGGCTCCCACCTGGAAGGGGGACCTGGTTACAGTATAAAGCGTGTATTATAGGAAAAATGTGTATAATGCAATGCTGGATACAACCTACTGTGCCCTCCTATTGGCATTGGCGTAATAGCCTACATGTGTTTGTCACATGGGAGGCCAAAGATGTTAGACGAGCCGCAAAGCGGAGAAAGGAGTATTGGGCAGTCTGGGAACCTTATACAGCTTAATAGTAGAGCCCGTAGCTTGCTACTTAATACCATACAAATGTATAACCAATAATATAATAAAATGTGCAATGGAATAGCGGGACAAGAGGGGGGAGGGATTAGAGGAGGGGGGGAATAGGGACGAGGGGGGGGGGGAAGCAGGTACTGTTTTAATTTTGATTGATGTATGTTGGAAAGGAATCTCATAGATGGAACAACTCTGTAATAGGAGCAGACTGTATGCCGGATGACATATACACTTAAAGTTAATACTTATGTGATGGGAAGATGGGGGGGGGGGGGGGGGGGGGGGGAGAGGAAAAGATTTACCATTAAGTGCATGGTTTGATAGCATTTTATAGTAGTTATACTGTTTTTGGTTATGACCATATGGTTGTATATTTTATTATTGTTTCAATAAACAGATTTAAATATTGTAAAATGTGTTCTAGCCCTAACTGGCAGCCAGTACAGATCCCTCAGCAAAGGTGTAATGTGTTCAAACTTCTTACAACAGAAAATCAGTCTAGCTGCACAATTTTATAAGAATTGTAACCTTACCAGAAGGGTCTGATGAATAACAGGATAAAGAGAACTAGAATAATCTAATGTGGTAAGACAATAGCTTGAACTAAAACTCCAAACTGATCAGGGAAAAAAGATGATCTAATTGCCCTAAGTTGTCTCGACTTAAAAAAGTATGTCCTCCTGCTCAAATTTTTGATCTGATTTTTCATGGTTAACTGTGAATCTAGTATTAACCCTAAAACCCTAGATGAAGTGTCCAAATTCAAACACTCCCCTGTCTCAAGAATAACATTTTTCGGAACAGCAACTAGGGACGTACAAAAATAGAGCAATTTAGTTTTAGTTGTATTAAGTTTTAACATATTTAGCGATGCCCAAGTGTGAGTTTTTCCTATGCATTCTGAAACTGCATTTATTTTACTATTAGCAGGCAATAATTGCAAAAGAATAAAAATGTCATCAGCATATGATGCAACATGATATAGGGACGACTTTAAAAGGTTCCCAAGGAACTCATAAAAATATTAAACATTATAGGTGATAGAGGTATGCCCTGCGGAACACCAAATGTAAAAGTCCAACTATTAGAAAATTTCCCATTCTTCTTAGCTCTATACTGTCTATTATTAAGAAATTCCCCAAACCAGTTCAAAACTGTTCCAGTAAATCCAAACTTTATCAACTTATCCAGCAGTAAAGTATGATCCACAGTGTCAAAAGCACCACACACATCGAACTGCAACAAAACCGATGGAATATTTTGACTTAACATATTCTTAACTTTAGTAACCATTGTCACAAGTAAAGATTCTGTACTTTGCATAGAAACTATATTGAGAACTATGAAGACCTTGATGCAAATCTAGAAAATACATTGTTTGAGATGCCACTATAGATTCAGTTAATTTGGCTAGCCATGGTATGCTTGCCACAGGACAAAAATTAGCTACCTCAGACAAGTAATCATCTGCTGATTTTGATATTGGTGTCAGTATTATTTTCCTTTTATTCACTAATAAAGTTAACCATTCAATTATTTCTACTGGGATACTACCCAATAAATAAATGTGTCCAAGGTGCGGTATTTTGCTAGCATGTAGTTTTTGTATAGAGATCTGTAGCTGTTCCGTTTGTTGTGTTTTCTCACTAGATTTATTTATTTTATTGTGACATATCCCACATTATCCCAAGGAATCTTGAGTTCAATGTGGCTTACAGCAAATAATCAATATTGCAGTGGAAAGGATCAGAGTAGCATCAGTGTAGTTAGTTAATTATCAGTTGAAAAACTGGGAGGATTATATCAAGGATGTAAAACAAAATGTTGACTATAATGTACAGCAAAGAACAATCATTATAACAATGAAAGGAGGCATAGTAACAACAGTGCATTAAAAATTATTATTATTATGTGCACCATACAAAACACAGCAGCCAGACTCATATTTGGCAAAACCAGATTCGACAGTGCCAAACCCCTACGAGAAAAATTGCATTGGTCCCAATCAAAGAACGTATTGCGTTCAAAATCTGTACACTGGTACACAAAATTATCTACGGTGAAGCGCCAGGATACATGACTGAACTCATAGACCTACCAACTAGAAACACTACAAGATCATCACGAACTTACCTAAATCTCCACTATCCAAGTTGCAAAGGTCTAAAATATAAAACAAACTATGCATCCAGCTTCTCCTATATAAGCACGCAACTATGGAACGCATTACCAAGCGCCGTGAAAAAACTTATGACCACTTAAACTTCCGGAAAGCTCTAAAAACTAGCCTATTCATAAAGGCATACCCTAATCATCCAGCCTAAATGCCTGAACCCTGCAACACAATGAAACCAAAAACATACTGGAAATAGCCAAACCCTATAGAAAACATAAACATATGAAATAATTTATTAGTGTGAATCAAAAAACAAACCCGACGTGGCCACGTTTAGCCCTCAGGCTGCGTCAGGGGTCAAAACTAAGAAATAATAACATAGATATCAAATCATCAAACATAATTCATATATATCAGCTTTCGTTGTAAAACATTCATATGTGTCATTATATTTTCAAAATAATTTCAAATAAATAATAAACAACATCAATATAGATATACAGTCAACCATGAATATCAAACAATTATATTAAAAAACTCATATGTGTCAATCATGACAAACATTCATGTATGTCATAAAATATTGCAAAACGTATCTTAAAAATACATGACAATAATAAATAATTAAAAACAATATAAACTGATATCAAAATTTATATGATTATAAAGTTAAAAAACTGGAAATTCATCATGTAACATATAAAAATCAATCACAAATAAAATATTCATCAAAACATGCATAATCAAAACATAATGGTCAAAAAAAACATATGGAGAAAGGAGGTGAATGATCAAAATATGTGTACATACCTAAAAAACAAGGGGGGATGGAATTCTCCTTCTTAAATACTTTAATTTAAAAACCTATAATAAAAATAATAGAACAAATTCCTTAAAGCTCATTTCACATATATAGCCCATCCAAAACACAAAACTATTCACTATCATCCTGCTATCCACTATGATCTGATACACTGTCTTTATCAACTTTCAAAATATGCAGTTACCCTTTATTCTCAAGAAACAGAAGACTAAATCCTCATTTCCATCTAACTCCGCTCTCTAAACAGCGTTATTGTGGCTGCAATCCACAGCCATTCATTCAAAAGCACAACAGGTCTGATCCTTTAATGGTCTTAAACTTCTTACAGTACTTATCTCTTCCCCCCCCCCCCCCCCCCCCCCCCCCCCCCCCCCGGCAGCATGTCGCTTTAACTTTGGGTCAAGAGTGATACAGCCATTGTTTATATGAAATCGTACAATGAGCTTTAAACAAAAGGGCACAAAAACTTACAGTACTTCTACTGCATCTCAAACATAAAAAAACTAAATTTAAAATAAAATGATACCTTAACTACTATTTCAACCGGAGTGCTAGCGTCATGATGTCATCACGTACAATGGTAAGGTTCTGAGTGTGTTTGCATAAGCTTGTGCATAGTGTTTTGCAGCGGAGGGATTGTGTGTTGGCCTTACTGAGTGACATCGAGTTTTGTGTTCAGTTCTGGTCACCATATCTCAAAAAAGATATAGCAGAATTAGAAAAGGTTCAAAGAAGAGCGACCAAAATGATAAAGGGGATGGAACTCCTCTCGTATGAGGAAAGGCTAAAGAGGCTAGGGCTCTTCAGCTTGGAAAAGAGATGGATGAGGGGAGATATGATTGAGGTCTACAAAATCCTGAGTGATGTAGAATGAGTAGAAGTAAATTGATTTTTTACTCATTCCAAAAGTACAAAGACTAGGGGACACTCAAGGAAGTTACTTTTAGAACAAATAAGAGAAAATATTTTTTCACTCAACGAATAGTTAATCTCTGGAACTCTTTGCCGGAGGATATGGTAACAGCAGTTAGTGTATCAGGGTTTAAAAAAGGTATGGACAAGTTCCTTGAGGAAAAGTCCATAATCTGCTATTGAGACAGACATGGGGAAGCAATTGCTTGCCCTGGGATTGGTAGCATGGAATGTTGCCACGATTTGGGTTTCTGCCATGTACTTGTGGCCTGGCCTGGCCACTGTTGGAAACAGGATATTGGGCTAGATAAACCATTGGTCTGACTCAGTATGGCTAATTTGTATTCTTATGTTCTTATATTACCCATCTTACTTCAAATAAAAATTAAACAAAAATGGTGAAAGTAGGGAGCCCTGTGGCACCCCGCAATTTGCCCTCCATTCTAAATTTGTGTCTTTCTTGACTCTTTCCCCCTGTTTACAAAGCTGTGCTAGCGGCTGCCGTGCAGCATTGCCGGTACAGCCCATTCAAAGTGAATGGGCTGTGTCAGCAAGCTAGCACGGCTTTGTAAACAAGGGCCTATATGGTCTGTTTTGCAAGAACTCCCCAAACTGATTTAGAACCTGCCCTTGCATACATCTAGTAAACCAACAGTTTCTCGTGATGAGTTGCATCAAAAGCAGTTGAGATGTCAAACTGTAACAATATCACCTGCAATCCTTTACTTAATGATATTCTAATTTTAGTAATAATTTCTAGTTACAAAATTTCTGTGCTATGTAAAGGTCTAAAGCCATGTTGTGAATCATGCAGTAGATCATATTCCCTAATGTGATCTTTAAGCTGGCAACTCACTATAAATTCCAAAGGTTTATCAAGCCAACGAATGCTTGCTACTGGTCTGTAGTTTTGTACAGACCAGTAGCAAGCATTACATTACAAATTTTGCTAAATTCAATACCAGAATATATTTATTCAGTGACATAATCTCAGACTTTATCCAATTTATATGATAATCCTAAAACTCCCCCCCCCCCCCCCCCAAATCTATAATTAATTGCAGTAAGGTCAAGATTGTGCTAAGATCTAGAAACAAATAAGATCATCAGCTTAGGCTACAATTTTACTTTCTAGACCTTGATAAATAATACCCCAGATAGCAACATTTTTTTATGGCCAGAAGCAAGGGCTCAATAACAATATTAAATAGTAATAGGATAATGTGCACCCAAGCTTGGTTACCTTTTTCAAAGCAATACTGTCCAATAATTGGCCATTTACTCATATTTGAGCCATGGGTGCCTTATATGATATTTTACCCATTTTATAAAGGATTCACCCAGGCCAAACCTCATAAAAGTTGAAACATATAGGCCCAGTTGATATTATCAAAAGCCTTTTTGGTGTCTGACAGTGTAGCTTCTTGAATACCATGATCTATTGCCAAGTTACTCAAATGTAACAGAGTATCTACCTGCCTCAAATCCTGTTTGCTGTTACCTTATTGTAGTTGAGAGGATATTAAGTATCTGGCAGGCAAATATTTCTGAATACATTTTACAATCGGAATTCAATAGTGATATATGCTTCTAAGTTTTTACATAGCAAACATCCCTCTCAGGCTTAGCATGTACTGCTATGATGGGTACTTTCCATTCTCCGAGGACAAGCAGGCTGCTTGTTCTCACTGATGGGTTGACGTCCAACGGCAGCCCCAGGTCCGGAAATCTTCCTAGTAACAAAGCTTGCTAGAACCCTCGTGCACACGAGTGCGCGCACCGCTTATGTGCGACCGTGCCCTTCAGTCTCTTTTTTTCCGCGGTCAGGGTAGCTGTTTCATGGTTGCTCTGCGCCTCAGGAGAGAGCCCTATTGCGTTTTACCGTCTTTTCAACTTTTTTCACGAGTTCGCTCGTCTTGTTCTTTCAAAAACAAAAAAAAACAAACAAAAACTTTCCTGTTTTGTTTTTTAGTTTGTCGGTAAGTTTCTTTCGTTTTGTGTGCGGCCCTGTTGGCCGCCCATATGGGTTTTTCCCCTTTTCTGTGCCCCTTTTGGCGCCATCACGTCTTTTGATTTCGCCGCCGCGATTTTTCTGTCAATGTCATCGAAGATCGCCAGCGACTTCAAGAAGTGCACTCGGTGCAGCTGGGCAATCTCAGCCACTGATCCACACGCTTCGTGTATTCAGTGTCTTGGGGCGAGTCATCGCCCCGACGCTTGTACTTTGTGTTGTGGCCTTAAAAAGCGGACACAAGCGTCGAGATTAGCTCAGTGGGAGCGCCTGTTCCAAGCTTCGGCTGGCCCTTCGGTGTCGACATCGACAGCGGTACCGAGATCGGCGGCGGCAGCATTGTCGATGTCGGCACCAGAGAGTGCATCGACTTCGGGAGCTCAGGTAATGGCTGTCCAGAGACCATCTCACGCTGGCAGCAGTGGGCCATCGAGTGGGTCTCCACCTGCCTTGAGGGCTCCTGCGGACCCGACCCCGAGGAGACGTTTGGATTCCATGTCTTCCTCGTCGGTACCGGGGGCGTACTGAGACCGTGCTTCGAGCGAAGGCGAAGAAGCACCGTCATCGGTCGCCCTCCCGTCACCGATGCTCCGGGACGCCGAAGGATTCGGCACCCCTGAAGCATCGATGCCGGGAGGACCGCTCACCCTCCATTCAGGAGGTGTCGATGCGCACTTCTCCGGACAGCCCGGTACCGCCTCCTCCTCGGCAGATTCAGGCTTCGACTCCTGCACTGACTCCCCAACTTTTCTCGGCAGCTAACTCTTGATGAGCACCTTGAGGCCATTTTTCCAGGGATCCTGGAAAGGCTGCTGCGACCATCTGTTCCGGTACCGGGGGTGCTTGCGGCTACGGTACCGTCAATAGATGCGGCGGCTGGCTCCCCGTCCGTGGTGAGGCCCTCGACGTCGGTGCCGCTTGCGGTGTTGGCTGCCACCCAAGTGGTTTCCCCGTCGACGTCGGTGGAGGGAGCTTTATCGTCATCGGCACGGGAGTCCACTTCTCGATATCGTCATCGAGGACATTGCTCTTCGGCGTCAAGACGGGCCCGGCTTCAGACTGTGGTCAGAGAACTCGTGTCTGATACCGAGGGGGAGGCCTCGTGTGAGGCAGAGGAGGACCCAAGATATTTCTCGGATGAGGAGTCTTGTGGTCTTCGTGCTGATCCTACTCCTTCGCCAGAGAGAAAGCTTTCTCCCCCCGAGAGTTCATTTGTCTTTCTCTTCTTTTGTCTGGGAAATGTCTACGGCCATTCCCTTCCCAGTGGTAACTGAGGATGAGCCCAGGGCTGAGATGTTCGAGGTCCTGGACTATCCTTCACCACCTAAGGAGTCATCCACTGTTCCCCTACATAATGTTCTTAAGCAGACATTGATGGCGAACTGGATGAAACCATTAACTAATTCCACCATTCCAAAAAAAACTGAGTCCCAGTATCGGATTCACGGAGACCCGGAGTTGATGAAGACCCAGTTGCCTCATGACTCTGCGGTTGTGGATTCCGCTCTCAAGAGGGCCAAGAGTTCTAGGGATTACGCCTTGGTGCCCCCAGGGCGGGAGTCTAGAACTCTGGACTCTTTTGGGAGGAAGGCCTATCATTCTGCTATGCTTGTGGCCAAGATACAGTCCTACCAGCTCTACATGAGCATCCATATGCGGAATAATGTGAAGCAACTGGCGGACTTGGTCGATCAGCTCCCTTCGGAGCAGGCCAAGCCTTTTTAGGAGGTGGTCAGGCAGCTGAAGGCGTGTCGTAAATTCCTGTCCAGGGGTGCTTATGACACTGTTGATGTTGCATCTAGGGCCGCTGCTCAGGGTATAGTGATGCGCAGACTCTCATGGCTGCGTGCCTCTGACCTGGAGAATCGCATCCAGCAGCGGACTGCAGACGCTCCTTGCCGGGGGGATAATATTTTTGGCAAGAAGGTCGATGAGGTGGTAGAACATCTCCATCAGTGGGAAACCACACTCAACAAACTCTCCCACCGGACGCCTTCAGCATCTACCGCTTCAGGTAGACGTTTTTACGGAGGTTGGAAGAATGCTCCCTACGCTTACAATAAGCGCAGGTACAATCCTCCTTCCTGCCAGCCTGCTCAGGCTAAGCCCCAGCGCACTCGTTCATGTCAACAGTGTGCGCCTCAGCAGGCCCTTGCAGCTCCCCAGCAAAAGCAAGGGACGAGCTTTTGACTGGCTCCAGGCGAGCATAGCCGACATAAAAGTGTCTGTGCCGGATGACCTACCGGTCAGAGGGAGGTTAAAATTTTTTCACCAGCGGTGGCCTCTTGTAATCTCCGATCAGTGGGTTCTCCCAATAGTCCGGCTAGGATACTCCCTGAATTTGATGTCCACCGGGGGCTCAGTCCTTCAGCTTCCAGCACAGGCAGGTACTTGCAGAGGAACTGTCTGCCCTTCTCAGCGCCAATGCGGTCGAGCCCGTTCCACCGGGGCAAGAAGGGCTGGGATTCTATTCCAGGTACTTCCTTGTGCAAAAGAAAACAGGAGGGATGCGTCCCATCTTAGACCTAAAAGCCCTGAACAAATGTCTGATTCGAGAAAAGTTCAGGATGCTTTCCCTGGGCACCCTTCTTCCCATGATTCAGGAAAATGATTGGCTATGCTCTCTGGACTTGAGGGATGCTTATACGCACATTTCGATACTGCCAGCTCACAGGCAGTATCTTCGATTCCGTCTGGGGACACAACACTTTCAGTATTGTGTGCTGCTCTTTGGGCTCGCCTCCAAGCCCCAGGTGTTCACCAAATGCCTGGCGGCAGTGGCAGCGTCTCTACGCAAACTGAGAGTGCATGTCTTCCCTTATCTCGACGATTGGCTGGTGAAGAGCGCTTCCGAGGCAGGAGCTCAGCAGTCCATGCAGATGACTATTCAATTCCTGGAGCTATTCGGGTTTCTTATAAATTATCCAAAGTCCCATCTTCTTCCAGTTCAACAACTAGAATTCATAGGAGCTCTGCTGGACTCAAAGATGGCTCAGGCCTACCCCCCCCCCCCCCCCCGAAGCAAGGGCAGACAATCTTCTGTCCCTCGTTTCTTGGGTTAGAACGTCTTAGCAGATCACAGCTCAGCAGATGTTGAGATTGCTGGGCCATATGGCCTCCACAGTTTATGTGCCTCCCATGGCCCGCCTTCACATGAGATCAGCTCAATGGACCCTAGCTTCCCAGTGGTACAAAGCTGCGGGGGATCTAGAGGATGTTATCCAGCTGTCCACAGTGTTTTTCAATTCCCTCTATTGGTGGACAATTTGATCCAATTTGACCGTGGGACGTCCCTTTCAAATTCCTCAGCCACAAAAGGTGCTGACGAAGGATGCGTCTCTTCTGCGGTGGGGAGCTCATGTTGATGGGCTCCACACTCCAGGAGTTTGGTCCTTCCAGAAATCAGGTCTTCAGATCAACCTCCTGGAGTTGAGAGCGGTCTGGAACGCGCTAAAGGCTTTCAGAGATCGGCTGTCCAATCAAATTATTCAAATTCAGACAGACAATCAGGTTGCTATGTACTACATCAACAAGCAGGGGGGCAATGGATCTCGCCCTCTGTGTCAGGAAGCCATTCAGATGTGGCTTTGGGCTCGCCGGCACGGCATGTTTCTCCTAGCCACCTATCTGGCAGGCATAAACAACAGTCTAGCCGACAGGTTGAGCAGGATAATGCAACCTCACGAGTGGTCTCTCAACTCAAAAGTAGTACGTCAGATCTTTCAAGAGTGGGGCACCCCCTTGGTGGATCTTTTCGCCACTCAACTCCAATCACAAGGTCCCTCAGTTCTGTTCCAGGCTTCAGGCCTACGGCAGACTAGCGTCGGATGCCTTTCTCCTACATTGGGGCAAGGGCCTCCTGTATGCATATCTTCCCATACCTTTGGTGGGGAAGACTTTGCTGAAACTCAAGCAAGATTGTGGAACCATGATTCTGATCGCTCCCTTCTGGCAGTGTCAGATTTGGTTCCCACTTCTTCTGGAGCTGTCCTCCGAAGAACCGTGGAGATTGGAATGTTTTCCGACCCTCATCACTCAGAACGAGGGGGCGCTTCTGCATCCCAACCTCCGGTCCCTGGCTCTCACGGCCTGGATGTTGAGGGCGTAGACTATGCCTCCTTGGGTCTTTCGGAGGGTGTCTCCCAAGTCTTGTTTGCTTTCAGGAAAGATTCCACTAAGAAGAGTTACTCTTTTAAATGAAGGAGGTTTGCCGTCTGGTGTGACAGCAAGGCCCTAGACCCTCGCTCTTGTCCTACACAGACCCTACTTGAATACCTTCTGCACTTGTCTGAGTCTGGTCTTAAGACTAACTCCGTAAGAGTTCATCTTAGTGCAATTAGTGCTTTTCATTATCGTGTAGAAAGTAAGCCTATTTCTGGACAGCCTTTAGTTGTTCGCTTCATGAGAGGTTTGCTTTTGTCAAAGCCCCCTGTCAAACCTCCACCAGTGTCATGGGATCTCAATATCGTTCTCACCCATCTGATGAAACCTCCTTTTGAGCCACTGAATTCCTGCCATCTGAAGTACTTGACCTGGAAGGTCATTTTCTTGGTGATTGTTACTTCAGCTCATAGAGTCAGTGAGCTCCAAGCCTTGGTAGCCCATGCTCCATATACTAAATTTCATCATAACAGAGTAGTCCTCCGCACTCACCCTAAGTTTTTGCCGAAGGTGGTGTCGGAGTTCCATCTGAACCAGTCAATTGTCTTGCCAACACTTTTTCCCTGTCTTCATACCTGCCCTGCTGAATGTCAGTTGCACACATTGGACTGCAAAAGAGCATTGGCCTTCTATCTGGAGCGGACAAGCCCCTTCAGACAGTCCGCCCAAATGTTTGTTTCTTTTGATCCCAACAGAAGGGGAGTGGCTGTCGGGAAACACACTATTTCAAATTGGCTAGCAGATTGCATATCCTTTACTTACGCCCAAGCTGGGCTGACTCTTGAGGGTCATGTCACAGCTCATAGTATTTGAGCCATGGCAGCGTCAGTGGCCCACTTGAAGTCAGCCACTATTGAGGAGATTTGCAAGGCTGCGACGTGGTCATCCGTCCACACATTCACATCTCATTACTGTCGGTTCGGGCAGTCGGTGCTGCAGAATCTGTTCGGGATCTAGAATCCAACTCCACCCCCTAGGCCCATTTTTGTTCTGTTCCAGGCTGCACTCTCAGTTCTTTAAGTTTTCAGGTCAATCTATGTTATGTCCTCACCGTTGCGAGGCCCAATTGACCCTGTTTGTTGTTTTGAGTGAGCCTGGGGGCTAGGGATACCCCATCAGTGAGAACAAGCAGCCTGCTTGTCCTCAGAGAAAGCGAAAGATACATACCTGTAGCAGGTATTCTCTGAGGACAGCAGCCTGATTGTTCTCACCAACCCGCCCGCCTCCCCTTTGGAGTTGTCTCTTCCCTTGTCTTGCTTGTAAGTTGACTGAAGGGCACGTTCGCGCGACGGGCGGGAAGACGGTCACACATGCGCAGTGCGCGCACTCATGTGCACAAGGGCTCTAGCAAGCTTTGTTGCTAGGAAGATTTCCGGACTTGGGGCTGCCGTCGGACGCCAACTCATCAGTGAGAACAATCAGCCTGCTGTCCTTGGAGAATACCTGCTACAGGTATGTATCTTTCCCTTTATCTGCAAATCTCCTAAGGCATTAAACAGCATACAGAAACAGGGAACCAGCTAATCTATAAACACTCCATAGAACTCCCGGAGCTTTACATAAAGAAAGGTCCTTCAAAGCCTCTTGTATCTCTTCCTTCGTTATCATGTCATTTAGGGCCCTGTTTACTAAGGTGCACTAGTGTTTTTTAGCAGGCATAAAAATTTATCACACGCTAACGCTAGAGACACCCACATATTTCTATGGGTATCTCTAGCTTTAGCACCTGCTAATAACACTAGCATGCCTACAATGCAGCTTAGTAAACAGGGTCCTTAATCACACTTGCTATTGCAGCATGAGAGTCGGATGAGGAGTACTACTCTCCTGTTCACTAGAGATAACAGAAGCAGTATATAATTTGCATAATATTTACAAAATTGTTCCAGGATTTCTTTATCGTAGTGGACCAATTTCTTATTATCTACAGCTATTACATGAACTCACTGCCTATTCTGCTTTGTCTTCAAATACTGCTCTAATAAATAGCGAGCCTGATTAGATAACTCATTATAATGAGCAGTTTGCAAAAAGTTAAATCTACAACTCTCATACTACTCAGCTGATTATATCAATATCTCAGTTGCTGCAACTGCAATAATATCCTATTATCTGTAGTATTCATATTCAATTTTTCCACATATTTTTATCTCAGACTCTAAATGCAGCAATTCTGCATTATCTTTCTTCTTCTGACTTATAAATTGTAACTGCTCCCAAATGTTGGCTTTGAACGCATCCCACCACATCAAACGTGTAGTGTCCTCCCTGTTATTTTCTTGAAAATAATGCTTAATTGCTCCACAAATGAGACTTTGAAACTCTAAATCCCCTAATAACCCTGTATTTAATTTCCAACGTCTCACCGGAGCTTCCACATCCATGCATTGAAACCCTAATGTGACAGCTGCATAATCTGAAAGTATAATGGAGTAAATACTAGCATTAAGGATTTGTGGCAAAATATTATTAGTTACCAAAAAAATCAATCAATCAATAAATCAATACATGAGTATGTATTATGAGGAAGGGAGTAAAAAGTATACCACTTCTTATTAGGATGTAAGATGCACCAGGAATCCAGTAAGCCATTGGTGTCTATTGCGGACACTTGATTCACACATAGTTGCATCCGATGATGGTGTGAAGTTTCAACCGATTGTGAACTGTGATTCTTTACGGCTGTGGGTTAGGGAGGAGATTGGCTCTTTTCCCCATTTATATATTCCACACTGGGGACTCAACTAATCATATTTATTAATGTTTATGTGTATGCATTTCTCTGCCATCTCCACTTACTTTATGATTTGTTGAGAGCATCTTTTGATTTTCCAATTTGTGAAACTGTGGCTAGATTTATAGTGTTCTGGAAAGAGCCCAGTTGCAAGAATCTCAGTTACAGGACCTGCTGTTTCTATGAAATTATGAATAAAATCTCATAGTGTCAGGGTCCCAGCACTAGTTCAGACTAAGCTGGAAGAGATACAAAGGAGAAACTACCAGACCAAAAATAAAGTAAAATATTTGAGAAAGCATTGGAAAATTACAGTAGGATCTATGATATTATATCAGAAACTAAATTTGGAAGTCTTACAGTCTTTATCTGCTTCATATCAAATTGCAGTACTGTTTGGAGATCATACAGTGTTGGATGAGCAAAAATGGTATTCAGTGCTGACGAGTCTGAGAAACTGAATCAAATCTCTGTAAACATGGAAGATGTAATGGGGCAATTTAACAAACTGAAGAGTAGCAAATCACATGGACTGGATGGTATATATCCCAGAATACTGATAGAATTGAAAAATGAACTTGCAGAACTATTGTTAGTAATATTTAATTTAGCTTTAAAATCAAGTATGGTACCGGAAGATTGGAGGGTGGTCAATGTAGTGCCAGTTTTTAAAAAGGTTTCCAGATGTGATCTGGGAAATTATAGACCGGTGAGCCTGATGTTGGTGCAGGGCAAAATGGTAGAGACTGTTATAAAGAATAAAATTACAGAGCATATTGTAATATATGGTAACATATATTAAATTTTTTTCCTGGGGCTCTGGGGGGGCTGTTCCAGGGTTTTGGTGGATGCTGCTGGCTGGAAAAGGTTTAAAGTTAGTTTGGGAATTATTAATAAAGTTACGTGAAGAAAGTGTGAGATGTTTCTTAAATATGGTTTTATTTTTCAAGGAATAAACCATGATTAAGTGGGGATTGTACTATAAAATGTTCCTTGCTGTTTTGGGTACAAGTCAGGTTAAAATTTTACTTTGAAATTCTCGGTATAGGATGTTTTGCATTTACTTCTATGGGGGGAAGGGACAGCCAAGATTCTAAACAGATCAGAGAAAAAAAGCCAGTCTTTAACTGACAAGCTGATTGGTTGAGTGATGTCAGATGTTCCTCTAGGGGGGGTGAGTTGCCAGGGAGACTGCTGAATGAACTGAAAATGAGAGCAGGGAATGACTGGGAGAGAAACGTATGCTGAGTGTGTGAAATGTAAGAAATAAAAGTATATTTTATGAGTTTAAAGTGAAATAAGTGACATTGAAAAAGGGTACTTTGATATTGAAAGTGAGCTGAGGTGAGTGTGAAGGGTGTTTCAGAGATAGAACTGGGGTCCAAGAGATAAAAAGTGAGTTACAATTTTGTGGAATAGAAGCAGCTAAGCGAATCAGAAGACAAAAGGCCAAATTGGTTCCGAAACAATGCAACTTTATTGCCAGCAATGAACAGCACTGAGTTCTCTCAGGATACTGTGTGTCACGAATCATCTGACACTTACATTTATACTTCCCTACTGGGCCTGCGCATTAGGCCCCTTATACATCACAGTAGACATGCGCGGTAAACATTTGTAGTTCTTACAGTACACATTTGTAGTTCACAGTACATACACACGTCATAATACTGAAATGATACTGGCTAGGGAAACGAAACTTAGCATCTTCTTCTACACACACACAATGTTCCTTTCTAGCACAGGAGATAAGGTTCGTTAGGCTCAGAGATGCAGGGTGGGGGTGCCTACACCCTCCAAGGTCATCTATTCATATGACGCCTACGTGCAAGCTGGTCTTGTGTAAGCCTTGCTACTACTGTTACAAGCTATATCTAATAGCCCTGCATTCTGTCTTACATTAGTAAACAGCACACTGGGTAAGGCACAAATGTCCAGTGCATTCATAAAGTATAAAAAGCAGAGGTAGTATGCATAAGTATAAGTCCATCAGTATGCAGAAAACATGAGGTTGTTCTGTTGGTCAGTAGTATTCGGATAGTATCCGGCGCTCCACTCCTACAGAATGAGAGTCTGTATGCTAAGGTATTAAGTGGACACATGGCTGCCTACTCTTTTTAGAATAGGAAAAAACCGTTGAGACTCCTGTTGAGAGAGACTGGTAGACGTGTGGGAGACTGTGATTTCTGCTGATATTTATACTAAGTGAGAGAAACTATAAGGGTGTCAGGGAAAGAAATGTGCTAGAATTTAAAGGGGGTTTAAAGGGAAATTGAAGGTGAATCTGTTATTTGGAGAAAGAAACTATTAGGCTGTGTCTGTGGAAAAGGTGTGTTGTTTGTGAGTGCTCTGAGTTCAGTACAAGGTTTGTCAGGTGGCAGGTTAAGCACTGCTTCTGTATGAGTGTGCTGTATTCTCCAGATTGATCTGATAGCTGTGCCGGGAAATGTTATGTTTTTATGTGAAGTCTGTGAGATGGAATGTTGTGAATATGGAATGGGTTACTGTGTGAGATCCCTGAATGCGCAGTGCAAAAGCCTTCTGCAACAGTTTATAATAGGGAATCAACAGTGAGAAATAGGTTTTGTAGTGAGAAAACCTTTAACTTATTTTATTTCAATTAGAGAGTTTGGCCACAGTATTGAGAACTGATTAATTGTCACCAGAGTGGAGTCAGTTCCTGGACAAGCAGGGAGTTTAAGATTTTGCTTCCCTGATTATTTTCTTTATAAGTGAGGTTTAGGGAGAAGAGATCGGTGAATTATCCTCTGAAGGGTTCCGGCTGAGCTCCAACGCAAGAAAGACCTCACCTAAATAAATTCAAACACAGCTAAGTGACATTTGCAAAGGGTGTTGAAGGACATATCATTTTTGTTGGTTTACAACATTTTAAAGGAAAACTAAAGAACAGAACAACATCAAATATAAAAAAATCCATGTTTTCCTGACTTGCCTAAGAGGCTAATTTTCAAAGCACTTAGCCTCCCAAAGTTCCATAGAAACCTATGGAACTTAGCCTCCCAAAGTGCTTTGAAAATATGCCTCTAAGTGTTCTGGGTTCAAGTGAGATCCCTGCAGAAACATCCATAATACCTATAAAGACTCAAATTCTGACATCAATAGCAAGGAAAGAATATAGAAACAAATATCTGATTTTGATTAAAAGACAATTTAAATATTTATCTGAAAAGGTCCTTTTCTGTCTTTTTAGGTGATTTTGTTGAAAGAAACAGAAAAAGTTAAGGGTATACATGTAAAACTGCATTCGAATGTTGAATATGTTATTGCAGTTCTATTAAGCCACACACTAATTGTGAAATTGAGTTTATTTGAATGAAAATTTGTTTGCATTTGTATTCAATAAAGAAAAAGATAATTTGCAAATCTGGAGGTGCGGTTCTTCCAGTTCAGGAACAAATCCTAAATTTAGCTTCTTTTCCTCCTTTATTCTTTGAGAGTAAAGGACGAGGTTAGTTTATTTGTTCCACTCCCTCGGCTGTGAGTGTGTGTTCCCTGGATATTTGCCACGGCTACAACAATCAAGTATCTGGGAGCACATCACTACAGTCCAGCTGAGAGGGGTGGTAACAATATGCATAAGCATGGATTAATGAGACAAAGGCAACATGGATTTAGTGAAGGGAAATCTTGCCTTACCAATCTACTACATTTCTTTGAAGGGGTGAACAAACATGTGGATAAAGATGAGCTGGTTAGTATTGTGTATCTGGATTTTCAAAAGGCATTTGACAAAGTACCTCAAGAAAGACTCCTGAGAAAATTAGAGAGTTATGGGATAGGAGGTAATGTCATATTGTGGATTAAAAACTAGTTAAAACAGTAGGGTTAAATGGTTAGTATTCTCAATGGAGAAGGGTAAATAGTGGGGTTTCCCAGGGATCTGTGCTGGGACTGCTGCTTTTTAACGTATTTATAAATGATCTAGAGAAGGGAATAACTAGTAAGGTACTTAAATTTGCTGACACAAAGTTATTCAAAGTTGTTAAATCGCAAGAGGATTGTGAAATATTCCAAGAGGACCTCACAAGACTGGGAGACTGGGCACCCAAATGGCAGATGACATTTAATGTGAGCAAGTGCAAAGTGATATATTTGGGAAAGAGGAACTCAAACTATAGCTACGTGATGCAAGATTCCACATTAGAAGTCACTGACCAGGAAAGAGATCTAGATGTCATTGTTGATGATACGTTGAAACCCTCTGCTCAGTGTGCAGCGGCGACTAATACTACTACTACTTAACATTTCTAGAGTGCCACTAGGGTTACGCAGCGCTGTACAATTTACATAGAGGGACAGTCCCTGCTCAAAGAGCAAATACAATATTAGGTACTATTAGGAAAGGAATGGAAAGCAAAAATGAGAATGTTATAATGCCTTTGTATTGCTCCTTGGTGCGACCACACCTCATATAGTGTGTTCAATTCTGGTTACCACATCTTAAAATAGATATAGTGGAATTAGAAAGGTACAGAGAAGGGCGATTAAAATGATAAAGGGGATAGGACAACTTCCTTATGAGGAAAGGCTAAAGTGGCTAGGGCTTCTCAACTTGGAGAAGAGATGGCTGAGGGGAGATATGATAGAGGTCTATAAAATAATGAGTGGAATAGAATGAGTAGACGTGAATCGCTTGTTTACTCTTTCCAAAAATACTAGGACTAGGGGACACACAATGAAACTATTAAGTTGTAAATTTTAAACAAATTGGAGAAAATATTTCTTCAGTCAATGTGTAATTAAACTCTGGAATTTGTTGCCAGAGAATGTGGTAAAAGCCGTTAGCTTAGCAGGGTTTAAAAAAGGTGTGGATAACTTCTGAAAAGAAAAGTCCATAATCATTATTAAGAAGGATTTGGGGAAAATCCACTGCTTATTTCTAGGATAAGCAGTATAAAAGTGTGCTGTTTTGGGATCTTCCAGGTACTTGTATCCTGGATTTGCCATTGTTGGAAACAGGATACTGGGCTTGATGGACCTTTGGTCTGTCCCAGTATGGCAACACTTAGGTTCTTATGTTCTTTAGTGTGTTTTTACAATTCCCTTTAGTCACTTCCCCTGAAGCAGTCTGCCATAGCGAAATGTGGCCACATTGGGTTATTTTAATAAAGCGTGCCTTCTTCATCTTCTTGGTCATTCTCTTCTTCTACTAAATTTAGCAAAGACAGAACAACTAATTTTAAGAGCTGAGGCGGCTAAAGTTGTCTAAGCTTGTTTTTAACAGCTACCCAGCTTATTTTTGAAGGAGAAGGGCGGCCATTTTCCGACACAAATTGGGAGATGGGCGCCCTTCTCCTAATGGCGGCCAAATTGGCATAATCGAAAGCCGATTTTGGCCAGCCTCAACTGCTTTCCGTCGCAGGGCTGGCCAAAGTTCAAGGGAGCGTATCGACAGTGTACCGAAGGCGGGACGGGGGCGTGGTTAAGAGATGGCTGTCCTCGTCCGATAATGGAAAAAAGAAGGCCGGCCCTGACAAGCATTTGGCCGACTTTACTTGGTGCCTTTTTGTTCACGACCAAGCCTTGAAAAGGTGCCCGAACTGACCAGATGACCACCGGAGAGAATCGGGGATCACCTCCCCTTACTCCCCCGGTGGTCACCAACTCCCTCCCACCCAAAAAAAAATTAAAAAACATTTTTTTGCCAGCCTCTATGCCAGCCTCAAATGTCATACCCAGCTCCATCACAGCACTATGCAGGTCCCTGGAGCAGTTTTTAGTGGGTACTGCAGTGCACTTCAGGCAGGCGGACTCAGGCCCATCCCCCACCCTACCTGTTACACTTGTGGTGGTAAATGGGAGCCCTCCAAAATCCACCTGAATCCCACTGTACCCACATCTAGGTGCCCCCCGTTACCTTTTAAGGGCTATGGTGGTGTTGTACAGTTGTGGGGTTTGGGGGGCTCATCACACAAGGTAAGGGATCTATGCACCTGGGATCAATTTGTGAAGTCCACTGTAGTGCCCCCTAGGGTGCCCAGTTGGTGTCCTGGCACGTGAGGGGAACCAGTGCACTACAAATGCTGGCTCCTCCCACAACCAAATGGCTTGGATTTGGCCGGTTTTGAGATGGCCGGCATTAGTTTCCATTATTGGCGAAAACCAATGGCGGCCATCTCTAAGGGCGGCCCAAATGTTGAGATTTGGCCGTTCTGACAGTATTATCGAAACGAAAGATGGCCGCTTTACGGGGCCGTCATTAGAGATGGCCACCCTTATAGATGTGTGCCCCCATTCGATTATGCACCTTTATATGTCCCAAGTAAGATCAAAACAATTTTTTTAAGTTACATTTGTACCCTGTGCTTTCCCACTCATGGCAGGCTCAATGTGGCAATGGAGGGTTAAGTGACTTGCCCAGAGTCACAAGGAGCTGCCTGTGCCTGAAGTGGGAATTGAACTCAGTTCCTCAGGACCAAAGTCCACCACCCTAACCACTAGGCCACTCCTCCACTCCAAGGTCTAATTTTCAAATTGTTGTTCAAAGTCTCATTTTGTCAAAATTAGATTATTGTAACAGCTTATATTTGGGCTTGTCTCAGTCGTGTTGTAGGGCTCTTCAGGTGGTATAGCATGCTTCAAATACGTTTGATTATGGGATTAAGGAGATGTGATCATGTTTCGTGGTCAACAAAAGCCTTACATTGACTCTCAGTGTGATTTAGAGTACAATTTAAATTGCTGATACTGATTTTGGCACAGCTCCTATGTGCTTCAAGGAAGTTCTCCAGATTTATGATCCAGTCCATTTCCTTAGATCTGCGGGGACATGGCAATTGATGTTGCCCTCACTAGCGAGAGTTCATTACTCAAACACTTGTGACAGTGCTTTGTCCATAATTAGGCCTTTATTGTACAACAAATTATCTGGCAGTTTGTGCCTTTTGTCATTTTTGCTTGTATTTAAGAAAAAGCTGAAAACACACTTATTTTTACAAGCATATGTCGGAGATAGGGTATGGAGTTGTGATTCAGTGCTGAATTGTGTCTGGTATATGTTTGTATGTTTATTTTAAATTGTGAATGTTTTTATTGTTATCCACTTAGTCAATAAGCAGGCTATAAATGAGAAATAAATATTTTATGATTTCATGCTTTTTCTGTTTTTCAGGTTTCACTCTGGGGAACGTAAGTCTTTCTCTGCTGAACCTGCAGAGCAGGTGCAAAGCAACAAATCTGTTAGGTACAGTATGCACAAAACAGGTTTAACATCAGAATTCTCCACAACACAAATGACAAGCCATGTTATTCCTCTGAAAAATAAGCAATCAGTACCCTACCTTAAAAAGGCACAAAGGCTGATGAGATCACTGTGTCTATGTGTTCTGCTCTAATTTCTTGTCAATATTCAACTGGCAGCTGTTAACATTTTCTTAAACGCAGGTCACCACCGGCTGAATTAGTCCCAGATATTCAGTGCTGGACCCTATACAGGAACTAGCAGTGAATATCTGGGTGTTTTTTGTAGCGCTCAGAAGTTATTCGAGTATGGCCAACTTTCAATGTTGTACCCAGATAACTAACCGAGCATAGTTAGAACTATGTTTTATTTATTCATTGCACTTGAAATGCTGCTAATTGGCCTAGATGTAAGCATCAAAGCAGTTTACAAATTAAAACAAAAAAACAGAGGAAGGGGGAAAAAAAGAAGACAAAAAGAAGGTGAAAAAAAAGGAGTGAAGAGAGGTAGTTATGCAGGGGGTGGGGAAAAATTCTACAAAAAGGTGGGTTTCAAGGGCTCCTTTTACTAAGAGGTGGTAAGCCCAACATGGGCTTACCATTCGCTATACAGGAAGTACCGCAGCAGCCCGGCAGTACTTCCCATCCCTAGCATGCTATGATTTCCGGCGCTACAAAAATGGCTGCGCGACAAGTGCTTTACTTACCTCATGGCCATCTCTTGTAGGAAAGCAAGACTTCCTTTTTACCAGCTGAAGTAAAAGGTGGCCTTGGCGCGCGTGCAAAACACACACCTACACCAACGCTGGCCTCCTTTTGTAGCAGCTTGGTAAAAGTGGGGGTCCTAAGTGCTTCCTTGAAACAAATGATGGATGGCTGAGTTCTGATATGACATTGGAGGTTGTTTCAGAGTTTTGGCCTGATGTATCTGAAGGCAGAATCTCATGATAGGTTGAGATGGAGGACGGAAGGGAGAGGTAAAGTGAGTAAGTTCTGGTTAGCTGATCCAAAGGCATTATTAGATGGGTGTGTAGGGGATGAGATGATTGTTGAGGTAGAGGGGAGCATAGGGACGGAGGGATTTATAAAGCAGCAGAAGAATCTTGTATTTCATTCATGCACCAATAGGAAGCCAGTATTCATAGCAAAGGAGGGGAGTGATGTAGTCAAAGTGGCTGCATTTGTGGAGTACTTTAACAGCGATCGATTGAGTAAGTTGAAGACATTTGATTGAGCATTTTGGGAGACCGGCAAAAATATAGTTACAATAGTCAAATTGTGAAATGACATGGTTCAACATGACTGGTTATTTATTTGGGCACAGACATTGAATGTACCTGGATGACTTCTGGGCCTGCTCTGATTCCATCCCAGACCACCAGGATCTCTTTGGTCCTAACTGGGATAGTGCTGTAGGTCTGCTGTCAGCAGCACTATTGGGGAAGTGCCGCTTAAAACCAGATATGGCCCGGTCAGCAGGACTGATCTTTGTAGGAGCCTCCTACCTAGATAAGACCAGATGAATATTAACCCCTTCATATTTATAATAACTTTTTATATGTCATTTAGGTAGCAAAATAGACGTTTAGGTTCCTGCATGTAAAGCTAGCCTAGAATAGGTGATTCATTGACGTGTTCATTGTGTTTTTTGTCAGATTTATTAGGTTACTAGTAAAAAAGGCCCGTTTCTGAAAGAAATGAAACGGGCGCTAACAAGGTTGTCCTCTAATGGCAATTATGTTTTTAAGGGAACTGTTAGTATATGTGTCAGAGAGTGAATGAGTATGTGTCAGAGAGAGAGAGTGTGTGATTGAGAGAGAGACAGAATGTGTGTGTCTGTCTGTGTGAGTGAGAGAGAGAGTGTAGTGTGTGTCCCATGTGCACCAATTATGCTCTCTTCCCTGCATTCATCCATATGCAGCAAATGTCCTCTGTGCCCTGCCCCCTTCATCCATCCATGTGCAGCATCTCTCCCCTGCCCCCTCCATCCACTGTGGTGCAGCAATTCTCCTCTGTCACTTGCCCTCCCACACTACATGTGCATCAACTCTGCGTTCTTCCCTGGCCTCTCCTCCATCTACCCATATCCAGGGCCCCCCCTCCCTCCATCTCTCTCCCCTCTGAGTTCCAGCCTCCTTCCCTACCTCTCTTTCTGTGTGCCCTCCGAGTTCCAGGCCCCCCTCCCCTTTGAGTTCCAGGCCCCCTCCCTCCCCTCCCCTTTGCGTTTCAGGACCCCCTCCCTCCCCTCCGAGTTCCAGAATGACCCCCCTCCCCTTCGAGTTCCAGGACGACCCCCCTCCCCTTCGACTTGCAGGATGCCCCCTCCCTTCCTCTCTCCCTCCAAGGTCCATGCCCCCCCTCTCCTCCGACTTCCACACCTTCGCATGTGTCTCAGCTCTGCCTCTGGTCCCGCCCTCATTTCCTGTTTCCGGAATGGCGGGACCAGAGGCAGAACTGAGACACATGCAAAGGCAGTGTGAAGCGCCTTCACTGTGGACGCCGCACCCCAAGGTATGAATTTTTAAAATACAGCCAGCACTTAGGAAGGCGAGGGGCTGCCTGAGGACAGGTCGTGCTTGGAGGGCAGAGAGAGAGAGGGAGGGAGGCGCGGGAGCTGGCAACTATACAGAGTTCCCTCGAGGGCTGGGCGATTACGAACCCTACAAACACTACACGGCTTCACTGCCACGCTGCCACGGAGTCAGCTTCAGAACGTTGGAGGTGTGAATTATTATATTATATAGTGACTAATAAGTTGTGATTTAACATTTTGTGGTCTGCTATTACTTATATTTTATGTTTTTACATACTCTGCCAAAATTTTGAATTTTTCTCCCATATTGGCAGATTACACAATTTATGGAAATAAATACTTTTTGAAAGTGTACTCTTTCAAAAGAGTATGCACTATTTGCCTCTCCCATTGCTGTATACAAGTGTGTATACTATTAGCATATGCATGAGGCTTGCTCATGCACACACTAGAAAGAGTGCACCCTCTTTGTGAATAGCATGCATTCTTTGCAAAAAGTGCACACATTTTCAGAAGAGTGTGCACTATTACCAACACATGAAAAACATTTGAAAATGACATTCAGCAACATGGGAATGTTAATTCAAATGAATGCATATCCTGAAATGGCAGTACATATAGTATAAAGGCCATGTAAGAAATGAACATATGCCAAAAAAAAGAGTGATGTCACAAGGAAGATATATTCATAGGTGGTGGTATATATGCAGTGATTTTCCTGCACACTGTAAGGGGTTACTGAGAAGACGGCCTCAAGGAAAGCGAGAGCAGCCCCGGAGAGAGATTAAAAGACATTTTCAAATCCCTTATAGACGAGGAACACGCCCTCTGGTGGTCAAGAGACCGATTAGAATAAGGGATGAGCCTAGGAACCACGATTCCCACAATGCACCTGACCCAATACAGGACTCACAGGGAGGGGGAGGAGCAGGATTGGGAGATGGACTCTAATCAGGGTGATGAAGAGCAGCTGAGGGAGCCCTGTGAGGAGGTAGAAGAGATGGAATGGGATAAAAGGGAGGAGAATGAAGAGGAGAGGATGGAGGTGGCTGCATTTGCACAGACTGCTGGTGCTAAGGTGAGGAGTTTATTGGCTAAGGTATTTCATCAACTGTCTGGAAGGGGGAAGACAGAATTGATGCAGCTGGGAAGAAGCCTGTGGGAGCAAGTGATTAAGAAGGTTAAGGGTATGAGAAGTTAAATACTGTGTTTTGTAAGGGACTGATGTTTAACCTGATAATTAGTGACTAACTGAAAAGAAGAAGATGGTGTTAGAGGTCATTGGACTATGCTCAGCAAATTAACAGGAAATCTCTGTCTGGCATTGTGAACGTGAAACTTGTCAAAGACTTTAAAGTGAGATCGTTGTACTGTGTTGCTGAAGTCACTACAACTGAACTGATGTAAATAAAAGTGAACCCCTTTATTATAAGACTGCTGGAGTTTTTGTCCGTTTGTTGGAGTTATCATTAAATGGCAAGCTAAAGGAGCAGTCACTCGAGGAAGCTGTGGCTGAAGGGGCAAAGAACTGGAAATAACCGGTGCTGCGAGGGAGAAAGATCAGCATTGAAGCATATCTGCTAAGCAGGGTTGACCTGGTCCAAGGAACGGAAGGGGGACCTGCTGACATAAGTGGTGGCAGTGGTGGGATAATGTGAAGTCCCGCTGGAAAAGTGTGAACTCTCTGGGCTGTGGTAAGCATATACCAAACTCAGGGAGGGATTGTACGTTGTGTAAATGGAGTTGGTCTTTCTGTGTGGAATTTGGAGAGAGCAGCACTTGGGTCTTGTCTTCTCTGTTTTCCAGGTCATTAATCACCTAAGATGATGGATCCTAAGGAGCTGATGTCCTTTATGGCTCACCAATTCCAAAAACAGCAGGAGATGGCCCAAAAGTTCATGGAGGACTCTTTGGCGGCTTTCCGAGCTCAGCATGAGAACTCTTTGGTGGCTTCCCAAGCTCAGCATGAGAATTCTTTGGCGGCTGCCCAAGCTCAGCATGAGGACTCTTTGACGGCGACTCGGGCACAGCAACAGCCCCTTTTTGATTTGTTGCAAGAGATGTTGAGGGCTGGAGGGATACCAAGGAGAGTGGTTCCTAGTGTGGAGGAAGTGGCAACTGGAGGGACTTGTGGCGTTGGAGAACCTGGGACAGTGAATTGGCTGCCTTGGGGTAAGCTGGCACCAGGAGATGACATCGAGGACTATTTGGGTACCTTTGAGAGGGTGGCAGTAGCAGCGGGTTGGCCCCTGGAACAGTGGACTATTCGTCTGGCTCCAGCATTATCAGGAGCGGCCTTGGCTGCTTTCAGGGGTTTATCCCCTGCTGAGGTTGTGGACTATGAGCGTTTGAAAGGTGCTATTCTGGACAGGTATGGAGTGAGTAAGCACACCTATCGTAGGAGGTTCAAGAGCTGGAGGTGGACAGAGGGGGACACTCCGAGAGCCCTCGCACAGAAATTAATGGACCTGGCGAACAAATGGTGGAACCTGACAAGAGGTCAGTGTTACAAGTTATGCAAGAACTGGTCCTAGAACAGTTTTTGGAAGCTTTACCTGAAGTAATAAAAATAGACCTGATAAGGAGAGGATGTGATACATTGGAAGCAGTAATAAAGGGTATGGAATGTTACTTAGCGTCCCAGTGCTCTGGAGGGAACAGGGAGGTTGGTCATGGGTTGAAAAATAAACCTCTTAGGGGTTTCCAGGGACACAAGGAAGCTGGGAGCAGTGAAGTAAGACAATGTTATCCGTGTGGGCAGCAGGGACATCTGCGAAGGGACTGCAGGGCCAAGTTGGGGTTCACTTCACGCTCTAACCCACATCCTGAGCCCCGCTTCACTCAGTGGGTGGAGATTGGAGGCATACCCGTGGAGGGGCTCTTGGATTCGGGGGCGGATCAAACTATGTGTTCGCAATCCCTATGGGACTGAATTGGGGAAAAGATAAAAGGAGGGAGTAGGCTGGTCTCAATTCAGTGCATACATGGGGCCACTTCACGATACCCCATGCACCTAGTAGAAATTAAGGATTCCACTGGTATTCAAGAAATATGGGTGGCCGTACTTCCGCGGCTTCCCCAGGACTTAATTCTGGGGAGGACTGTGTTACTTTTGCGCAGTATTTAAGGAGTAAGGAAGGTTGGGTCACTACTAGAGCACAGGAACAACAGGCAAGGGGGATCAGGGGTGTCCTTGCCACAAGTTTCCCCGTACCACCTAGATCTCTTTGGGGCTTCGGGAAAAAAAAGAAAAGGGTCCTGTCAGAAGAAGAGGACCCAGTTACAGAGAAGGGGGGATCTGAATAGGCAGGAGGAGTTCCCAGAGGATGCGTCGGGGGTACTAGAGAGGTTCCCTCATTTTGCTAGGGAGCAGGGAGCGGATGATACCCTAAAATATGCCTGGGAGCGGGCAGGACAGGAGGGTGAAAATACTTTTCCTCATTTCATAGTGGGCAAAGGATTATTGTTTCGGGTGGCTCTCTTAGGGCCAGAGCGTAGAGTTCAAAAACAATTAGTAATCCCTCGTGGGTTTCGGGAGCTGATTATGAGGCTTGCCCATGATCACCCCTTGGGGGGACACAAAGGGGCACAGAATAATCTTACGCAGGTGTTATATCGCTTTTACTGGCCTGGGGTGTATAAGGGGGTGGAGCAGTTTTGTAACTCCTGTGCTCAATGCCAAAAGGTGTCCGAACATAGCCCGGAGAGAGGGCCCTTATGTCCTCTTCCTCGTATAGGATCCCCTATAGCGCGTCTGGCTATGGACATGATCGGCCCAATACTAAAATCTAAAAGGGTTTTTTTCCTATATCTTGGTGGTAGTGGATATGGCCACTCGGTATCCATGGGTGGTGCCCCTCCGGAAAACCTCAGCAAAAGTGATCGCTTCTCATCTGATCTGTATCTTTTGTGAGGTGGGGTTCCCGAAGGAAGTGTTGACAGATAGGGGAACGAACTTTCTCTCATGTACACTAGCACAGGTATGGGAGGCCTTTGGGATCCGTCACCTTTGGGCGGCTGCTTATCATCCGCAGACCAATGGTCTTGTTGAGCGTTTTAACAAGACTCTGAAAATGATGTTAAGGCGTGGTTTGGGGGCTCACCATGAGGAGTGGGACTTATTGCTTCCATTTGCCCTTTATGTTTATCGGGAAAGTATTCAGGCCTCCTTGGGTGTTTCCCCATTCGAGCTAATGTATGGGTGTGCACCCCGGGGGGTGCTGGATATACTAAGGGAAAAGTGGGTACCCCCTGAGGAGCAGGGTACAGGGGTCTCTGATTACCTGGGGGATTTAAGAGGGCGTTTATATAGGTTAAGGGAGTGCGCCCAACAGCAGCTGGAAAGAAAGCAAGGTGCACAGAAGGTCTGTTATGATAGGAGAAGTACAAGAAGGGACTTCTTAGTAGGGGATAAAGTGCTGATACTGGTGCCAGATTCCCCTCATAAGTTCACTAGTCGCTGGAGAGGGCCGGCTACGGTAGAAAGAAAACTGGGGCCCGTGACCTGTGTGGTACGAGGTGAGCGGGGAAAGGTGCAGACTTATCATGTTAATGTCCTGAAACCCTGGTTAGAGAGGAGGTGTTTGTGGGGGCAGGAAGTTAAGGAGCTAGAGAACGATTTGGGTCCTCAGATTACAGAGATATTTCAGACCAGTGAGCCTCAGATCGCGGATACTCTTGGTGATCAGCAAAAAGAGGAGATGCAGGACCTTTTGGCAAGCTTTCAGGATGTACTGACCCCATGACCCGGGAAAACTCACCTGGTTAGACATGATATACTGTCAGAGCCCGGTAAAGTGGTGAAATAAAGACCCTATCGGCTCTCGCCTCCCAAGCGTCAGGAGATTATTTGGCAGATTAAGGAGATGTTAGAATTCGGGGTTATTGAAGAGTCGTTTAGCCCTTGGTCGAGTCCGGTGGTGTTAGTTCCAAAGGCGGATGGGACCTGGCTTTTGTGCATTGACTTTCGTCAGGTCAATGCTCTGTCAATTCCGGATGCTTATCCCATGCCACGGATTGACGAGCTGCTGGACCGGTTGGGAACTGTCAGGTACCTGTCAACACTGGACCTGACCAAGGGCTACTGGCAGATTCCCCTGACGGCGGAGGCTCGGCCCAAAACGGCCTTCGCTACTCCTCTGGGTCTATACCAGTTTAGGAGGATGCCGTTTGGTCTTAACTCCGCCGCTGCATCCTGCCAGCGACTCTTAGACAAGGTCCTGCGTCCACATCAAGAATACGTGGCAGCCTATCTGGATGATGTGGTGATTCATAGTGAAGACTGGCCCACTCATATACGGAGGGTGCATGCCGTGCTTTAAGCCTTTAGGCAGGCAGGAATCCCCAAAAATGTTATTTTGGTCAGCAAAAAGTGAAATACCTAGGGTACATGGTGGGGAATGGCCAAATAACCCCTCTTTTAGATAAGGTTGCGGTTATTCGGGAGTTTGTATGTCCAGTCAATAAAAAAGGGTTGAGACGATTTTTGGGAATTGTCAGATACTATCGCAGATTCATTCCCCACTTTTCCTCTTTGGCAACCCCTTTGACCGACCGACTGAAAAACACTGCCTCGAATACTATCCGATGGGATGCAGAGGGTAGGGCTGCTTTTGATAAGTTGAGGGTATCCTTATGCCAGGAACCACTGCTGAGGGCTGTAGATTTTTCCAAACCGTTTGTGTTGCAGGCAGACGCCTCAGGGGTGGGATTGGGCGCAGTGTTATCTCAGGTACATGAGGGACAGGAACACCCTCTTGTGTACCTAAGTAAGAAACTGCTACCCCATGAAAGGCACTATTCCACTATCGAACGGGAGTGTCTGGCCACTAAGTGGGCCACCCAGATGTGCCACTTTTATCTGGATGGACGGTCTTTCACTCTGGTAACTGATCATGCTCCCCTAAAATGGTTGGGCCACATGAAGGATAATAATGCCCGTCTCACAAGATGGTATCTAGCCCTGCAGCCGTACCGTTTCCGGGTGGAACACAGAGCGTGGAGATTGCTGGGGAATGCTGACATCTTGTCCTGGATTGCTAGTGAGACAGAGGAAGACACTAGCAATCACTTTAGCATGGGGGTGTGTAAGGGGTTACTGAGAAGACGGCCTCAAGGAAAGCGAGAGCAGCCCCGGAGAGAGATTTAAAGACATTTGCAAATCCCTTATAGACGAGGAACGCGCCCTCTGGTGGTCAAGAGACCGATTAGAATAAGGGATGAGCCTAGGAACCACGATTCCCACAATGCACTTGACCCAATACAGGACTCACAGAAAGTGGAGGGGGAGGAGCAGGATTGGGAGATGGACTCTAATCAGGGTGATGAAGAGCAGCTGAAGGAGCCCTGTGAGGAGGTAGAAGAGATGGAATGGGATAAAAGGGAGGAGAATGAAGAGGAGAGGATGGAGGTGGCTGCATTTGCACAGACTGCTGGTGCTAAGGTGAGGAGTTTATTGGCTAAGGTATTTCCTCAACTGTCTGGAAGGGGGAAGACAGAATTGCTGCAGCTGTGAAGAAACCTGTGGCAGCAAGTGATTAAGAAGGTTAAGGGTATGAGAAGTTAAATACTGTGTGTTGTAAGGGACTGATGTTTAACCTGATAATTAATGACTAACTGAAAAGAAGAAGACGATGGTGTTAGAGGTCATTGGACTATGCTCAGCAAATTAACAGGAAATCTCTGGCATTGTGAACTTGAAACTTGTCAAAGACTTTAAAGTGAGATCGTTGTACTGTGTTGCTGAAATTACTACAACTGAACTGATGTAAATAAAAGTGAACCCCTTTATTATAAGACTGCTGGAGTTTTTGTCCGTTTGTTGGGGTTATCATTAAATGGCAAGCTAAAGGAGCAGTCACTCGAGGAAGCTGTGGCTGAAGGGGCAAAGAACTGGAATTAACTGGTGCTGCGAGGGAGAAAGATCAGCATTGAAGCATATCTGCTAAGCAGGGTCGACCTGGGCCAAGGAGCGGAAGGGGGACCTGCTGACAACACACACACATGTCATCTATCTATCTCTATTTTATTTATTGTAACAACTTCTTGCTGTATCACTGAAATTTCAAATAGAATATCTCAGATGTTTGCAAATTAACTAAAAATAATATGTAATAAAAATAGTCAAGGACAACAATTGTAAATATAAAGGGTCAACAAAAAGGCGCATCATTGACAGGCATAGGTATCAAAAGTTTGGTTTAAAAAAACCTGTTTTGAACCTTGCTTTGGATGCTTGTGTACAAATGTCATAAGTCAGTGCATTTGGAAGAGGGGTAAATGTGTACTTTGAAGGATCACCTGAACCGCTCCAAGATTAAGCTTCTCTTTTCTGTGGTTTATGCACTATATTCTATCATCTATGGGTATAAGTAGTACCTTTTTGTAAATAACAATAGGAGCTCGTTGTGACCCTGGGCAAGTCACCTAACCCTCAGTGCCCAGGTACAAAAAAATCCAAAAACAATAAAACAACTTAGATTGTGAGCTGATTAGGGACAAAGAAAGAACCTGCATATAATATATGTAAACCATTTTGGTTGCACTACAGAAGAGCAGTATATCACCCAGGATACACCACTAGACACCAGGGAATATTTACAGTATGGTTCGGGTAATGTAGCCTTCAGCAGGGTGGGGGGGGGGGGGCTTGGGGGTCCCTTTTAGACTGGGGGGGTGGGGATTCTGGATGGGGCTTACACTTTGGGGGGGCTGTTTGGGGTGTTCTTATAGGAGGGCTTCACTGGGGGTGAGGGGGGTTGCAACAGGAGCTTTCTGTTTGGGGAGGGTATGCAGGAATCTACTCAGACAAATGGTGACAGAACCCATGAGGGAAGGGCTACTCTGGATCTAGTGCTCACAAATAGAGGAAGTATTTCCATCATCTGGGTAGGTGCCCACCTAAGCAATAGTGATCATCACACAATATGCTTTGATATAAGAGCAAAGGTTGAGTGCAGACACACAAAACTTAAAGTACTGGATTTCAGACATTCTGATTTTGGGGGAAAGGGGGGAATAACTGAAGAAGAAGCTGACTGCATGGGTAGGCATATGAGAGGTGGAAGGGCAGTGGTCCAAGCTGAAAGTTGCTATAAACAAGGCAACAGATCTTTATACAAGGAAAATAAAAACAAGAGAAACAGGAAGCCTATATGGTTCTCTAAACAAGTGGCTGAAAAAATAAGAAATACATAAGAATGCAACAGGGATCATGGAAAAGATTACCGGATTAAACTCAAAGCATCGAAAGCACAAGTGGAAGAAAAAATAGCTAAAGATGTAAAGAGGGATGACAAGACCTTTTTCAGATATATTTCATACAGTGGACCATGACATTCTACTCAATCTGTTAGATTATATTGGTATATCCGGTAATGTTCTTCAGTGGTTCAAGGGCTTTCTTACCTCTAGATTCTATCAAGTAAAACAGTCAGGCCTCATCTCAGCTCCCTGGTCCCCTAATTGCGGAGTGCCACAAGGCTCTCCTCTCTCCCCCATCGTGTTTAATATAATGATGGCACCTCTTGGGTTTCTACTTGAAACAAATGGTTTCAACTGTTTCATGTATGCCGATGATATTACAATCTATGTCGCTTTTGACAAAGATATTGAAGAAATCGTAACCAATGTAAAATCAGGCCTAGACCTAATGGAATCATGGGCATACGATTTCAAACTGAAACTTAACAGGGAGAAAACCAAATTCTTAATACTAACAAACCCTCACCAACCAATTACTTCGTTTGCTTTTACTATTGGTAACAAAACATCCACTGGAGCATAATTTGAAAATCCTGGGAATAATAATTGATCAACATCTCTCATTTCAACCACAAGTATCCAAATTAGTATCTAATGTATTCAAATCATCATGGAAACTAAAAAATTAAGACCTTTATTTTCAAAACACAATTTTCAGATCATTAACTCAATCCTTGGTACTATCAAAATTTAATAACTGCAATGCAGTCTATGCAGGACTTAAGATCTTACTAATCAGAAAATTACAAACTGCTCAAAACACAGCAGCTCATCTTATACTTAAAGCTACCTGATACTCCAACGCGACCCCGCTTCTACTCAAACTACACTGGCTACCTATAAGTTCACGCATTACTTTCAAATTATGTGCTTTCACCCACCAAATAATTTATGGTTCATCCCCATCTTCCATGCAGAATCTTATAGAGCTATCAACACGCAATGCTAAAAAAATCATCCAGAGACTTTCTTGTATCACACTTCCCTCAATGTAATAAAATCAAATATAAAATTATCCACAATGCTGGATTTTCATACCAAAGTACAACCAGATGGAACTCTTTGCCCAAGCAACTCCGTCAAACTGAAGACTATCTCATATAACTACTGAAAACTCACTTGATAAGATCGACGTCTAACAATATAAATAACTAACCCTTTAACTAAACTTGCAATAACAATAACTTTTTCCATATTCTCATTCTATCCTATGTATTACAATCAGGATTTCATGTTATGCTTTTATTAGTAATTTTTGTGTATATAGATAGATATTTTGTTCTATGTAATCAGAACATCTTGTCAGTTCAACTTTTGTTATATTGTGAGCCACATTGAACTTGAATCCTATTTGAGATAATGTGGGATATAAATGTCATAAATAAATTGGGAAAAGAAGAAAAGCTAGGAGTGGAATTGTAAGACTGAAAGATGCTGAGAACATCTATGTGGAGAGTGATAAGGATAAAGTGAATGTACTAAACAAATACTTTAGTATTCATGTAAGAAAATCCCGGTGAAGGACAGCGGTCATCTGCCAAGGGTATATCTGGGAATGCAGTGGATATTGCACCGTTCACAGAAGAAAGCATTTATAATCAACTTGAAAATCTGAAAGTGGGCAAAGCTATGGGGCTGGATGGGATACATCCCAGGATACTGAGGGAGCTCAGAGAAAATCTCTGAATGATTTATTTAATAGATCTTTAGAGACGAGAGAGGTTCTGTGGGATTGGAGATGAGCAAATGTTTTCTCTTCACAAAAATAAGGATGGGGAAGAAGTGAGAAAGTACAGGCTGGTGAGTCTCAAGTCGGTGGTAGGAAAAGTAATTAAGTCATTGCTGAAGGTAAGACAACAAGGCACACCTTGTAAAAAACCACAGTCTTTATTAATAGATTTAAAGCTCCCAGAAGTTCAACATAAAATGCCCAACATAGCCATGTTTTGCCAGTACAAAGGGCTGTGTCAGGGGCAGTAGGTCACAGGCTACCCAAGGCAAATTATAACAACAGTTGAGATGACCCATTAGGAAACAGGATACCCTCACTGAGATTTGGCCACATATTATTTATTAACAAGAAGCTCATGTCGGGCCAGGCTTCGGGACGCAGCAGGTTGAGATCCGCACGTGTCTCAACCACCCTTCCCCCACCAAACAGCAACTAGGCACCTAGATTATCAAGGAATTGCTTCAAACTTAGGTCTAAAGGAAGAGAGTTCCAGAACGTGGGAGCCAGCACACTAAATCATTTGTTTCTAATCATGGAGGAATGAGTTACGAGGAGTGAAGTGTCCATGAGGGAGTATAGGGCAACAGAAAACTAGACAAATAAAGTGGGAATCCAGAGGAAAGAACCTTAAATATTAACATTAACAACTTATATTTTACTTGATATGAATAGGAAGCCAGTGTTGCACCTCATAATTAAAGAGTAAAATGCTCGATACGTCCAATTCCACGTTCTTCACTAATTGCAGGTGCCATAACTGTCACTGAGTCATGCCACTCAAGAGAACATTGCAATAATCTAATGTAGAAATAATTAAAGCCTGCACAAGTACTCAGAGAGCTGAACCAGTGAATAAACATCGAACTGTAGAACTTCCTCAGTTTAAAGTTGTATCTCTTCACAATCTGAGTAATGTAGCTGAAAGACAGTGAGCTATCCATGATCACTCCTAACACTTGTACCCTATCAACTATTGGGAGCATGTATCCCACCATTTACAGGAGTGGAGGTGGAGGATTAGCTGCTGTAGTGCTAAAGAAAATAGTAGTACATTTATCTAGATTCAACTTAAAGCAATGAGAGGTTATCTGATCTAATTTCTGATGCAGAAGAGCAAGGGATTTGGCATCCCCAAGACCTACCGAAGCCAAAATTTGAACATCATCTGCATATGCATAAGGCCTAACTGTTCAATATAGGCTAAAAAAGGAGCCAGAAAAAAATTAAATAAGAGCGGTGCAAACACAGATCCCTGCGGGACTCCACAAGGCATTGAAGAGGATGAGGAGCAATCTTCATTCATCTTTACTATATATGATCTATTAGTAAGATAGGAGCACAACCACTCCAGAGCCAAACCATGAATGCCTACATTATGTAACTGAGCAAGAAGGAGGCCATGATCTACTAGATTGAAGGCCACTGTTAGATCTAGGGAAATCAAGACTGCAGTTTCTTTGGCAGCTTGATAGTGGATAAGATGGGTAGTTAGGCCTAAAAGAGAAGTTTCAGTGCTGTAACACTTTCTGAACCCTATCTGATGTGGGTATAGGGCCTCCTGAGTGTCTAGATAATCCTCCAGCTGCTGACGGACAATCTGCTCCAAAAATTTGGAAAGAAATAGCAAATGCACTATTGGGCGGTAGTTTGCTACCTAGGGAAGACATAGGCTAATTTCCAACATGCAGGAACACTACCTTGGGCAAAAGAGGTAACAACCATAGAATAAATATAGGGAAGCAATAGAGATCTAAACAGCTTCATCAGTCTAGAGGGTAACAGGTCACGAGGTCCTGTAGTCAAGCATATGGAGGTAAAGGGTCGCTGCAAAGCCCACCCCCCTGCAGGTTTACCAGAGTTTCCAAAAGATGTCGCGCTGGTGCATTTGCAGAGGATAGAACTCAAGGAGAAGAAACTGTCCAGAGGATGACGAGATACACTACTCATTACAGAACAGAATTACATTGCATAGGAGGATCAGTCGGAGAGCGTACAATAGTATAAAGCTTAGCAGAGGTGGGAGTACACTGAATTTGACCTGAACAATATGTCCATTTAGCTTGAACAATAGCCTGTTTATAATAAGATGCATGTTTTTTTCATATTTAATCAGTACAGAGGATAAACCAGTCCTCCGCCAACATCTGTCTAAGCTGACGGTGAAGAAGAGACAGAGCAGAAGTATACCAAGGTTCTGAATGATGACAAGCTCATGAAGAGGAGAGCAAAGTCACAGGGGCCAACTGGTTATATGCCATAGAAAGAGCCCTATTTCAAGAGAGAGCCTGATCTTCTAAAGATAATCTAGAAAATTGGTCAACCTGAAGTGTCAAGGATGATTCAAATGCAGCTAAGGAGAGAGTAGTCTCTCTTTATTCGTGAAGGAGCTGATGTACACAGTACTCAAGGGAGCTGGAGGCAGAACCTCAAGAAAAAGTGGTCCTTCCAAGGCATGGGTAAGGATGGCTGTTCAAAGAATTTATAAGGAGAGGATGTCAATGAAAGAACAACATCCAAAAGGTGACCTTTCTGGTGTGTCAATGAGGTTACATGCCGGCATAGAGATAAATCCTGAAGAAGATCATTAAAGTCTCTCACAAATGGGCAGGTACATCATCTAAATGAAGATTTAGATCCCCTATAATTAGCGGATTTAAATTCAGAAAGGCTGATTGAGTTATATAGGCCTGTAAAAGATGAAACGCAGAGGCTATGACCGGTGGAGGGAGAAACCTATTTGAGAAACAGATGAAACTCAAAATTGTAAAATCTCAAGATGGGGCAGCACAATTGCAGGGCCTTGATTTATGTTTAAGAGGAAAGAGAAAATAACATCCAGACCCCCTCCTCTTTTATTAAGTTCATTTTGGTAAAGAAATTAAAACTATGCAGGCGTTGCTTAAGCAAGATAGGCTAACTCCACTGTCTGTCAGCCAAGTCTCAATAAGGCACAATATGTCTAAGGTATAGGAAAGCAGGAGGTCCCAAACTAAAAATTGTTTACTTCTTACATTTAACACCCCAATCATAAGGGAATGCAGCCATAGAAAATAGGAACAGACAACAGTTGCCTTACCTGAGGCCTACACACAGAGCGAGCACAGGATGGCCGACACCTCCATAGCTAGGGAATACTAGCCATGGACAGGTGTTGCTTGAAGAACTATAAACTAGCAAGCACAATCCCAAAGAAAACCATGCACACAACGTTCAATTTTATTTGCGCACTCAATCACGCACAAAGGAGCACAACCTGCTCCTTGAGCGCACTCCTTAGGCGCATACTACAGTGGAGACTTCAGTTTATACAGCCCAGTACTAATGTCACATCCTGTAGGAACTAAGGACGGGGTCTCAGTCAACACAGTAGCATCCCGATGGAAGGCAGTAATCCAGTATGACAGCAGTAGTATATCACATCAGATCAGAACTAAGGGCAGGGTCTCATATGGGAGACAATAAGCCAATGTAACAGCAGCAGCATGTGCAGAAAAGACAAAGAACAGAATAGCATAGCACAGTTGAAAGCAATTCCACTAGGAGGTTATTCGGTTTCAAGTGGAAGAGGTTTGTCATCTGATACGAAGGCAAGTCCTTAGATCCTTTCCCCTGCCCTACACAAAAACTGCTTGAATTCCTTCTGCACCTTTCTGACTCTAATCTCAAGACCAACTCCATAAGGGTTCACCTCAGTGCAGTTGGTGCTTACCATCATCGTGTGGAAGGTAAGCCCATCTGAATACAGCCTCTAGTTGTACGATTCATGAGAGGTTTGCTTCTAACAATACCCCCAATCAAACTTCCCACAGTGTCATGGGACCTCAATGTCATCCTCATTCAGCTTATGAAAGCTTCCTTTGGCCCACTAGTCACTTGTAACCTGAAGTTCTTGACCTGGATGGTTTTGTCAAGTGAGCTTCAAGCTCAGTTAGTTGATCCATCCTAAACAAAGCTTCATCATAACAGTGGCTCTTCGTGCACATCCTAAGTTCCTTCTGAAGGTGGTATCAGATTTCCACCTTAGTCAGTCAATTGTTCTACCATCAGTTTTCCCAAAACCTCTTGCCCATCCTGGCGAAAGTGCATTGCAAACCTTGGATTGAAAGTGAGCTTTCTATCTGGAGTGGACTAAAGTTCATAGAAAGTCCTCCCAGCTTTTTGTTTCTTTTGATCCAAACAAGAAGGGGGCAGACATCAGTAAACATACTCTATCCAATTGGCTAACATATTACATCTGGTTACTTGGCTTAAAGGAGAAAAATTAAATTACTAGCAAAACCTGGACTTTGTTTCACATTGCCCCTCCCAGAGAACATTTTAATTGTGGTACTTGGCTGAATCACTGTAGGACTTATAGAGGGGCATAATCGAACGTGAACGCCTATCTCCATGGGCATCTATGTCCAAAAACGGGTACTTGAAGAGGCGGGACAGACCGTATTTTCGAAAAAATGGACGTTTTTCAGCTGGGCGTTTGCTTTTTTTAGCGATTATGGAAACTAAAAACGCCCAGCTCAAAAACGATATGCCAGGACACCAACTGGGCACCCTAGAGGTCAGTGCGGTGGACTTCAGAAACAGCTCCCACATGCATAGCTCCCTTATTACGGGTGCTGAGTACCCAACCCCCCTCCCCCAAAACCCACTACCCACAAATGTACAACACTACCATAGCTCTTAGGGGTGAAGGGGGCACCTACATGGTACACTGGGTTTTGGAGACCTCCCATTTACCAGCACAAGTGTTACAGGTAGGGGGGGGATGGGCCTGGGTCCACCTGGCTGAAGTGCACTGCGGTACCCACTAAAAGTGCTCCAGGGACCTGCATACATGCAGGCCTCTAGGACTTGTTGCTGCTATATAACATTGGCACATCAGTTGACACCTGAAGACTAATCTCTCCGAAAACGTCCTTTATTGGAATAAGCACGCTTACTCACAGTTAACTGCAGATCAGAGGTTGTGCCCCACTGGCAACGAGTCTCGCTGGTACTGAGATGAGCAGTAGGTCCGAGCTGGCAGAATTACTACTACTACTACTATTTAGCATTTCTATAGCGCTACAAGGCGTACGCAGTGCTGCACAAACATAGAAGAAAGACAGTCCCTGCTCAAAGAGCTTACAATATAATAGACAAAAAATAAATAAAGTAAGCAAATCAAATCAATTAATGTGAACGGGAAGGAAGAGAGGAGGGTAGGTGGAGGCAAGTGGTTACAAGTGGTTACGAGTCAAAAGCAATGTTAAAGAGGTGGGCTTTCAGTCTAGATTTAAAGGTGGCCAAGGATGGGGCAAGACGTAGGGGCTCAGGAAGTTTATTCCAGGCGTAGGGTGCAGCGAGACAGAAGGCGCAAAGTCTGGAGTTGGCAGTAGTGGAGAAGGGAACAGATAAGAAGGATTTATCCATGGAGCGGAGTGCACGGGAAGCGGTGTAGGGAAGGACGAGTGTGGAGAGATACTGGGGAGCAGCAGAGTGAGTACATTTATAGGTTAGTAGAAGAAGTTTGAACAGGATGCGAAAACGGATAGGGAGCCAGTGAAGGGTCTTGAGGAGAGGGGTAGTATGAGTAAAGCGACCCTGGCGGAAGATGAGACGGGCAGCAGAGTTTTGAACCGACTGGAGAGGGGAGAGATGACTAAGTGGGAGGCCAGCAAGAAGCAGATTGCAGTAGTCTAAACGAGAGGTGACAAGGGTGTGGATGAGGGTTTTGGTAGAGTGCTCGGAAAGAAAGGTGCAGATTTTACGGATGTTGTAAAGAAAGAAATGACAGGTCTTGGCAATCTGCTGGATATGAGCAGAGAAGGAGAGAGAAGAGTCAAAGATGACCCCAAGGTTTCGAGCTGAGGAGACAGGGAGAATGAGAGAGCCATCAACAGAAATAGAAAATGGGGGGAGCGGGGAGGTGGGTTTGGGGGGGAAATGAGAAGCTCGGTTTTGGTCATATTTAATTTCAGGTGGCATTGAGACATCCAGACAGCAATGTCAGACAAGCACGCTGAAGCTTTGGTTTGGATGCAAGGTGAGATATCAGGGGTAGAAAGGTAGATTTGGGAGTCATCAGCATACAGATGGTAGGAAAAGCCATGGGATGAGATTAATGAACCAAGGGAAGAAGTGTAGATAGAACGCTGTACAATGCCCTCTTTCAGCCACATTCAAGGGAAGAACTAAGTTCTCTAACGTGGCTAACACGTGAAAGGGATCTAAAACTGGCTTACAAAAATGGCCACTACCTCATGGACTACCGGAAACAAAACAGGGCACACTCTGACCCAGTAAGCAGGGGGAAAAGCACCATGGGAGTAGAGCCTACCAACTACCAACATCGTGAGCATTTGCCACAAGCTAGTGGAATCACGGAGCCCAATACCCTACACCCACCACAATGCATTGCTGATGTGACTCTGAAGTGCGCATAACAGAAAAGGTGTCACACTCACCCGAGAGCCACATCAGAATCAGGGTAAGGCTGTCACAAGATAGAACACATTCTGCTGTCATAGAGGTGGGTACGGCATTTGAGGCTGGCATAGAGGCTGGAAAAAAGTTTTTTTAAATGGGGTTTTTTTGGTGGGAGGGAGTTAGTGACCACTGGGGGAGTCCGGGGAGGTCATCCCCAATTCCCTCCAGTGGTCATGTGGGCAGTTGGGGCACTTTTTTGGGACTTGTTCGTGGAAAAAAAGGGTAAAAAAAAAGTGACCCAAAATCGTGGTAAAAACACCTTTTTTTTCAATTATCAGCTAAAGACGCCCATCTCTCCTCGGCCGATAACCACGCCCCAGTTCCGCCTTCACCACGCCTCCGACACGCCCCATCAACTTTACCCGTTTCTGCGACGGATTGCAGTTGGAAACGCCCAAAATCGGCTTTCGATTATAACGATTTGGGCGCCCACGGGAGAAAGACGCCCATCTCCCGATTTGGGTCGCAATATAGGCGTTTTTCTCTTTCGATTATAAGCAGGATAGTCCCACCCAACCTCCCACATCCCACCTCCCCCTGGGTTTTCCAGTCATACATAGACAACCAATCATTAACAATAGTCCTCAACTACATCACAGTACACCTGTACATACCATCTCCAACCAATCAAAATTACTTTTATTCAGTGTAATAATTGTGGTGCTTTAGTTTCTGGAAGCTTAGGTCTTGCCCCATCTGTCTTCAACTTGCTAGCCTAAAAGAGGAACTAAGAAAACTTAGGCAAGAATTGGATGCAATTAAAACAGCTTCCACCACTACACAGAATCTTATCAATTTACCTCCCCTGCCTCAAAGAATAAAACAGCCCAGGAATAGATGGGTCAGAGAAGGTTCAGGCAGATTAAGACCAGGGGCATAGCCAGAAAATAGATTTTGGGTGGGCCTAGGCAAGAACTGAGTGGGCACCAAGTGTTGTCCCCCCCCCACCCAACCAAAAAAAATATCTCAGCTGGTGAGAAAACGCTTCTTTCCACCTTGGCAGTCTGCAGCAGGCATGCGCTGAAAACTGAGCATGTGCAGGTGCCGGTAGCGTGGAGACTAGCATTTTTCTTACCATCAGGGGGAAGTCTTCAGCTGGTAGAGCTTGGGATCTTCACCAGCTGCCACTAAATGTGTGCTACTGTTGGGTGGGCCTGAGCCCTAAGTGGGTGGGCCCTAGCCCACCCACGCCCACCTGTGGCTACGCCACTGATTAAGACATGTGACACAGAAGTGCCTGCCCTCATAACTGCTGCCCTTACATAATTTTGTTTTACTGCACTAGAGCACTGTGAGGCACAAGAAAACATAACTGAGATGGAACAAGAACCAATGAAGGTAGCTCAAGAGAAAAGACACTCCCAAAGCACAAATAAAACTCAAACCAGAAAATTGTTACTGGTAGGGGATTCCATTATCAGAGGCATTAACTTTGGAACACAGTTCAAGGGGCAAAGTAAAATGCCTTCCTGGATCCTCAGCTAGCAGGAGTACCATGCAAATACTGACTATAATCAGAGAATAAACGAAGGGTTCTAACACTGATGTTGTTATCCACCTGAGCACAAATGATGTAGCCAAAAATACTCTGCTTATAGCACAGAGAGCTTTCCAGGCGTTGGGGGGGGGGGGGGAGTGTGAGCTAAAACCTTTGGTACAGACTGTAGCTTTTTCTGAAGTTCTACCTACTTATGGAAAGGGAGAGAAAAGACTACAAAATACTGAGAACTTCAATAAATGACTCAAAGCCTGATATTACCAAGAAGGATTTAAGTACATTGGAGGATAGGGCAATACATGGAAAAACAAATGACTATATTGCAGTGATGGGCTGCATCTCATTGTGGCAGGAAAAATAATTCTTGGTGAGAGATTCAAACAATATGTGTGGAGGTATTTAAACTAGAAGCTGGGGGTGGCAGTTGGAATCAGGTCAATTTAGGTAGTCACCCCCAGCAAAATACAAGCTCCGACAATCTTAGCAATTCACTTCTCAGCAATACCACAGTAGGTCAGACTAAACAAAAAACTACACAGAAGATGAGACTGACACTTAAATGTAGCTGGAAAGCAATGACCACAAATACTCGCAGTCTAAGCAACAAAGTTCATAATCTGCAAGCTCTGATGGTAGAGGCAGATTTAGATATAGTTGCTATCAGAGAGACATAGTTCAATGACTCCCATGAATGGGACACAAACATACCGGACTATACTCTATTTAGGAAGGATAGAGATAGTAGAAAAAGCAGAGGATTAGCTCTGTATGTCAGAAACAATATTAAAGTGACTGAAATGCAAGGGGTCTGGGGAAAGGAAGAAGCAATATGGATTGCCCTGAAAAGAGAAGATGGAACCTCTATCCACATGGGTGTTGTCTACGGACCTCCAACACAATCGGAGCAGCTTGATAAAGATCAGGTTGCAGATGTCCAAAAGTTGGGAAAGAAGGAGGAACTGCTGTTACTGGGTGATTTAAACTTCCCGGATGTGGACTGGAAAGTTCCATGTGCAGAATCGGAAAGAAGTGGGAGATAGTGGATTCCCTTCAAAATGCTCTGCTCAGATAAATGGCGATGGATCCCACGAGGAAAGGAGTGACTCTGGATCTGGTGTGTCCACAAATGGGGAAAGTGTGTCTAATGTCAGAGTAGATGCCTACCTGGGCAGCAGTGATCATAAAACAGTTTGGTGTGATATAACAGCTAGAGTGGAGGGCAGTCACTCAAACATAATGTCTTTAACAAAATGGGGGCATACCTGAAGAAAGAGCTGATGGGCTGTTTTCAAATCTAAGCTAAAAGCCCACCTTTTTGATTCTGCTTTTAACTCCTAACCCGTATTCACTTGTTCAGAACCCTTATTTTATCATCCTCACTTTAATATTCCCTTATCTCTTGTTTGTCCTGTTTGTCTGTCCTAATTAGATTGTAAGCTATGTCAAGCAGGGACTGTCTCTTCATGTTCAAGTGTATAGCGCTTCGTACATCTAGTAGCGCTTTAGAAATGATAAGTAGTAGTAGTAGTAGTACATAGAAGTGGAAAGACAGTGGTCCAGGCTGAAAGGAGCTATTAAAATGGTTACTGACATTTCCGTAAGGAGAGTAAATAAAAGTAAGAAGAAAAGGAAACTGATATGGTGGCTAAGAAAATAAAGGCAAAAGAGATGGTGTTCATGAAATACAGGAAAAATACAGAAAAGTATAACAGGAGGTACATCTAGCGAAAGCAGAGGCTAGAAATGCGAGGAAGGGAGACAAAAAATTTTTCAGGTATATTAGTGAAAGAAGGGAGGCTGGAAATGGAATTATGAGACTGAAAGATGCTGTGGATGGCAATGTGGAGAGCAATACAGACATACTAAACAAGTACTTTTCTTCTATATTCATGGAAGAAAATCCTGGAGAAGAACCACGATCATCTGGAAAGGTACATTTAAGAATGGAATGGATATTACACCATTCACAGAAGAAAATGTTTATGAACAACTTGAAAAATTGAAGGTGGACAAAGCCACGGGGCCGAATGGGATCCCAGGATATTGAGGGAGCTTAGAGAGATTCCAGTGGGTCCTCTTAAAGATTTGTTTAATAAATCCTTGGATACGGGAGAGGTTCTGCGGGATTGTAGAAGAGCAGATGTGGTCTCGTCTCTCTTCACAAAAGTGGCAACAGAGAAAAAGTGGGAAACTACAGGCCGGTAAGCCTCACCGGTTATTGGAAAAGTAATGGAAGCATTGCTGAAGGAAAGGATAGTGAATTTCCTGGTATCCAATGACTCACAAAATCCGAGACAACTTTGGATTTCAGCAAAGCCTTTGACACGGTCCCTCATAGAAGGCTCTTGAATAAACTTGAAAGGCTGGAGTTAGGACCAAAAGTGATGAATTGGATTAGAAACTAGTTGACGGACAGACGTCAGAGGGTGGTAGTCAATGGAATTGTCTCGGAGGAAGGAAAGGTGAGTAGCAGAGTGCCTCAGGAATCAGTGCTGGATCCTATTCTGTTCATTATATTTGTGAGTGACATTGCTGAAGGATTAAAAGGTAAGGTATGCCTTTTTGCAGATGATACTAAGATTTGTAAAGAGTGGACATCCCGGAGGGAGTGGAAAACATGAAAAGGGATCTGCAAAAGTTAGAAGAATGGTCTAATGTTTGGCAATTAAAATGTAGTACAAAAAAGTACAAAGTGATGCATTTGGGGAATAGAAACCCAAGGGAGCAGTATGTCCTTTGAGGTAAGAGGCTGATATACACAGATGGGAAAGGGACCTTGGGGTGATGGTGTCCGAGAACCTTAGAGCAAAAAAAACAGTGTGACAAAGTAGTGGCCATAGCCAGAAGGATGTTAGGCTGCATCAAGAGAGGTGTAACCAGCAGAAGAAAGGAGGTGTTGATGGCCCTGTACAAATCACTGGTTAGGCCCAACCAGGAATATTTTGTTCAGTTTCGGAGGCCGCATCTTGCTATGGATGTAAAAAGACTAGAAGGTGATCCAGAGGAAGGCGACAAAAATGATATGGGGCTTGTGCCATAAGATGTATGAGAAGAGACTGGAAGACCTAAATATGTATAGCCTAGAGGAAAGAAGGGACAGGGGAGATATAATACAGACATTTAAATACTTGAAGGGTATTAATGATTAATTCCAGAGAAGGGGAAATGATTAAAATAGAGGACAAGAGCTGAGGTTGCAGGGTTGTGGACTTAGGAGTAATGTCAGGAAATTATTTTTCACGGAGAGGGTAGTTGATGCCTGGAATGCCCTCCCGAAGGAGGTGGTAGAGACAAAAACATTGACGGAATTCCAAAATGGTGTGGGATGAACACAGAAGAACTCTATTTAGAAAACAGATGATAGAAAACAAAAATACATTTTTTTAAAACTTAAATGGCTGCAGGGGGTGTATTTGTGAGTGACGCTTGGACGGCTACTCCGGCTGTAAAGAACTAAGGCCGGTGCCATGCAGATCTTGTAAGTCTGTGTCTGTATATGGCCATCTGGTTTAGGATAAGCTGAAAAGGGCTTCAATAGCAATTTTAGTAACTGGAACCGAGGAAAGTGCTGGGCAGACTTTTATGGTCTGGGTCCCGCAAATGACAAGAGAGATTTGGATAGGTTGGAGTGGGCTTTGATGGCAACTCAAGTAGGTGGAACATAAGGATAGAGCCAGATGGACTTCTACAGTCTATGTCCCAGAAACACCAAAGAAAGACTCATGATAACGTATATAATATCATATTCATTGTTGATTTAATCATGAATTAATAATGAGTGTGACTGTTGGGCAGACAGGATGGACCGTTCATGTCTTTATCTGCTGTCACTTACTAAGTTACTATCTCTTTTACTTGTGCCCAGGCTGAGCTGACTCTAGAGGGTCATATCATGGTTTAAAATATCAGAGCCATGGCTGTGTAAGTAGCCCACTTGAGGTAAGTCTCTATTGAGGAGATTTGCAAAGCTGCAACGCGGTCTTCTGTTTACACATTCATTTCTCACTACTGCCTTGAGCAGGATCCCTGATGTCACAGTTGGTTCAGTTAGACAGTTCTGCAGAGTTTATTTGGAGTCTAGAATGCAACTCCACCCTCCTAGTCCCATTTTTGTTCTGTTCCAACCTGTACCCACACAACAGGAATGTATACAAGATCTACGTTAATTGGTTCCTTGTTGGCTGCCAATTGCAAGACCCTATTTTCCTTTGTTTGTTGTTTTCAATGAGCCTGGTAGTTAAGGATTCCCCTATGTGGCAAATGATGTCCTGCTTCTCCTCGGAGAAAGTGAATTTATTCACCTGTAACAGATGTTCTCCAAGGACTGTCACAATTGTGGCTGTTCCCCGGGTCTACACTCACCTCCCAGTGACCAGGCCCTGTGGCTGCTGTGGACTGCCTCCTCCCTATTTCCCAGTTGTGTTCCAGAGATCATTCCAGTCCTATTCTCATGTTCTAGCATTCCAGCCTTGCTTTGGTGTTCCTGAAGCCAAGCCTCGCTTTGGTGTTCTTGCAGCCAAGCCTCACCCTGGTGTTTCTACTTCCAAGCCTCATTCTTACTTGTGACATCATTAGTGAATGCCTTTATAAAGCACCTGTGAACTTTAAGGCTTTGCCTTTGCAACAGAGGTCTTCAGATGAGTCTTCGTCTATGTGTGTTTGTTGCAGTTCCAGCCCTGCTTGTTCCTGTCCTGCCAGTCTTCAACTACATTCCCAGCTCTGCTTGTTTCAGTCCTGTAAGTCTTCAGCTTCAGTTCCAGCCCTGTCTGTCTTCTGCTTTAGTTCCACCACTGCTTGTTCCAGCCCTGTCTGTCTTCAGTGTCAGTTCCAGTCCTGTTTGTTCCAGCCCTGCCTACCTTCAGCTCCAGTCCTGCTTGTTCCATTCCTGCAGTTCCAACCCTGCCTGCCTTCAGCTTCAGCTCCAGTCCTGCTTGTTCTATTCCTGCTGTTCCAGCCCTCAGCTTCAGTTCCAGTCCTGCTGGTTCGACTCCTGCAGTTCCAGCCCTGCCTGCCTTCAGTTTCAGCTCCAGTCCTTTGTTCCATTCCTGTTGTTTCTGCCCTGCCAGCCTTCAGCTTCAGTTCCAGTCCTGCTTTGTCTAGTCCTTCCTGCCTTCAGCTTCCACTCCAGTCCTGCTTGTTCCTGTCCTGTCTTCTGCTTCAATGTGGAAGCTCAAACGAGTGAAACCTTTTTTCCCTGAGGGAAATATTTTGCAACTTGGTACAATCCATGGTACTAAGCCACCTAGACTACTGCAACGGAATCTATGCAGGATGCAAAGAACAAATCATACAAAAACTCCAAACTGCTCAAAACACAGCAGCCAGGCTTATATTTGGAAAAGCGAGATTCGAAAGCGCCAAACCCCTACGAGAAAAAATGCACTGGCTCCCAATCAAAGAACATATTGCGTTCAAAATCTGCACCCTGGTTCATAAAATCATCTACAGCGAAGCCCTGGGATACATGACAGACCTCATAGACCTATCAACCAGAAATACATCAAGATCATCATGAACATATCTAAATCTCCACTACCCAAGCTGCAAAGGTCTCAAATACAAATCAACCTATGCATCCAGCTTCTCCTATATAACACAACTATGGAACGCAGTACCAAACGCCGTGAAAGCAACATATGACCACCTAAACTTCTGGAAACTACTAAAAATTAACCTGTTCAAAAAGGCATACCCTAACGATCCAACTTAAATGTCTTAACTGTGCAACATAACATAGCCAAAGCTTGTACAGGACATAACTCCTCCTCCTCACGATTCCCCAATGTATATGTCACATATGAACTCTACTCTGCCACAACATCACTCTGTATTTGTTCATACCGATACTGGCGATCGCCTCTACGGTAACATGTAAGCCACATTGAGCCTGCAAATAGGTGGGAAAATGTGGGATACAAATGTAACAAATAATAAATAATAATAATTCTAGTCCTGCTTATACCAGTCCTGTCTGTTTTCAGCCTCGATCCTTGTTGGGTGATTCACCTGCTGCTGCCGTTCACCAGCAGTGGCCCAAGGGCTCACTATTCCTGACTTATGTGACAAGGACAGCAGGACACATATTGCCACATACCCTCCCTTCTCCACTAGGAGTTGAATTCCTTAAGCTTTTTCATTATACTGCTGATCCTGCATGCTTGTATCAGGCAGGAAGGCACCCCCACATGCATGGTACAGTGTTGCCAAAGGTTTCATAATTTGTTGGAATGCTGTTAGCATCCATGCTGGGCTCTGTCGGTTGACGTCACCCATTTGTGGCTATATGTGTCCTGCTGTTCTTGATACAGGCGAGTAACTTCTCTTTCTCAGTGTATGGTAGATGTCTTTGAGGTTTTACGTGTATGTTGAGAGTAGATTCGTTTTTACATTGAAACAATCTGCAATCTATCTACCACTTTTATTACTACTAGTACTATTCATTTCTATAGTGCTACTAGACACACAAAGTGCTGTACACATTATATGCAGGTACTTTCTCTGTCTCTAGAGAACTCACAATCTAAGTTTTTGTACCTGAAGCAATGGAGGGTTAAGTGACTTGCTCATGGTCATAAGGAGCTGTAGTGGGAATTGAACTCAGGTCACCAGGATCAAAGCCTGCTAAACTAACCATTAGGTCACTTCTCCTCCAAATCTCTGCTTCACCCACCAGAAAACTGGTAATTTTACCTTCTCTCCCTCTTTCTCACTGGGAAGATGAGAACAACACACTCTTGTTACTATGATAGTGCTGGGCAGACTTATACAGTCTGTGCCAGAGCCGGTGGTGGGTGGCAGGGATAGTGCTGGGCAGACTTATACGGTCTGTGCCAGAGCTGGTGGTTGGGAGGCGGGGTTGGTGGTTGGGAGGCGGGGATAGGGCTGGCCAGACTTATACGGTCTGTGCACTGAAGAGGACAGTACAAATAAAAAAAGTAGCACATATGAATTTATCTTCTTGGGCAGACTGGATGGACCGTGCAGGTCTTTTTCTGCCGTCATCAACTATGTTACTATGTTCTATCCTGGCTTCAACCCAACAGTATAGCATGAGGTCCTACAATCTTGGAACACCCACTGGCCTCATATGTTTAGGCATCGGACTGAATCTAGCAGAATGAGACTCATGGGTAAAAAAACATACTGCTGCCCTTCTACCAGTGGGATAGAATAGGGTCACACAGAATCTGGTTTAGTGTGCCGTAAAGATTGAACAAACTCAAAAATGTGCCACAATTTTTAAAAAGGTTGAGAAGTACTACTGTATTCTTTTCCTAATAATTCCTAAATCCTTTTTTTTTGTGGTAGCTATAATTTGGGTTGTTCTTCTCAATATGTATCACTTTGCAATTGTTCACGTTAAATTTATTGTGCCATTTGGATGCCCAGGTCCTCCTGCAATTTTTTGCAGTCTGCATGCAATTTAACAACTTTGAATAGTTTTGTGCCACCTACAAATCTGATAACTTCACTCATCATTCCTATTTTCAGATCATTTACAAATATGTCAAAAAGCATTGGTCCCAGTACAGATTCTTGCAACATTTCACTATTAACTTTCCTCCTGCTGTCTGTTTTGTAGCTTTTAACCAGTTTCCAGTCCACAACAGAATATTACCTCCCATTGCATGGCCCTTCAATTTTCCCAGGAGTGTCTCATGAGGGACTTTGTAAAAAAAAATTCCCACACCCCCAATCCTCTTAGAAACATATTTGGGTCCCCCAAACCTACCCCCATCATGATCCCTCATAAAAAGAAAAACTGACATTTCCCTGAATACCCTTCCCACATTAGACACACACATACACAGTGTGCCCCAGCTACTTGCTTTGTACCCCTACCCCCATCCTGTTAACAAAGATTAAGCCTCTATTTTAAAATAAAATGGAGTTTCTCTGAACTCATCCCCTATCTACTTTATATGTTCCGGAACCTGCTGTGGATCTTTGGCTGGGGGCAGGTTCAAATACTGGTTGGTTTTGCCCTGGCACCTGCTAATTCCAGAACAGTGGTACCAGCCTTTAGCAATAGTATCATGGTACTATTGAAGTTGCTGATCTGCTATTAGTGTTATGTAACCTGTCATCAAGTGTATAGCGCTGCGTATGTCTAGTAGTGCTATAGAAATGGTAAGTAGTAGTAGTAGTAAAATCATCTGTAGTACCTAAAGATCGGAGGGTGGCTAATATTACACCGATTTTTAAAAGGATTCTGGGATGAAATGGAAAATTACTTACCAGTAAACCAGTCTGTGCTGGTCAAAATACTGGAAACTATTATTAAGAGTATAATTATCAACCATATAGACAAATATGGATTCAGCCAAGGGAAATCTTGCCTCACCAATTTGCTTCATTTATTTGAAGGTGTGAATTAACATGTTGGATATAGGTGAGCCGGTTGATATAGAGGATCATTTTTGATGTGATGTTTAAATCCAATTTTGGACATTTTATGTAAACGTCCAAAAATCGAGTGTCAAACATGGCAATTTTCACACCAGAAGAATGTCTGTCTTTCTGTTTTGAACATGGCCATTTGCTAGATGTCTTTGTGTTCCGTGTGCCTATCTTTTAGGAACATTTTCAGAAAAGAAAATGTAATGGAAAAACTCATAAGTCATTGGGATATATGAGGGGCCAGCATTCTTAGTAGACTGGTCATCCAGACTTCCCAGCAGAGCAGTGAGGCACCCTAGGGGGCAGTGCAGTGGACTTCACATAAAAGATTCCAGGTACACATCTCACCATTACCCTCTTATATTGTATGGTGAGCCCTCCAAAACCCACCAAAAACCTACTGAACCCAACTGTGCACTTATACAATAGCCCTTATGTCTGCAGGTGTCACCTATATTTGTACAGTAGGTTTTTACTGGGTTTTGGAAGGCTCACACATTCCACCACAAGTGTAACAGTTAGAGTGGGATATGGGTCTGTGTTCCCTTCTCTACAGTGAACTGCACCGACCACTAGACTATTCCAGGGACTTGCTTGCTACTCTAATAGGCCTGGTCATAACATCTGATGTTGTCATAGAGTCTGGTATGTAATGTATCTTTCACACCTTTGGGGAGTGGGATGGGGTCAGTGATCAGAGTATGGGGGGGAGGTCATACCTTAACCCCTCCAGTGGTCATCTGGTCATTTAGGGAATCTTTTTGTGACTTAGTTGTGATTGAAACAGGTCTAGACCAAATCATCTAACTTTTAGCCCTGGACGTTTTTGCTTTGTTCCATTACGGCAGAAAAACATCCAAGTTTTGGGAATGCCTGAATCCCACCCCAAACATGCCCCCTTGTGATTTGGTCATACTACATACGAACTGCATAGAAGGCCATCTTAAAAATGTGTTTTGAAAATAGCGATTTGGACGTTATGGCAAAAGTCCATCTGGTTTCGAAAATAAGCTCCATAGTGTATCTAGATTTTCAGAAAGCTTTTGACAAAGTCCGTCATGAGAGGCTCCTGAGAAAATTAAAAAGCCGTGGGATAGCAGACAATGTTCTGTTGCGGATTAGGAGCTGGTAAAAGATAGAAAACAGAGGTCAGGGTTAAATGGCCATTTCTCTCAACGGTGGAAGGTGATTAGTGGAGTGCCCCAGAGATCTGTATTAGGACTGGTGCTGTTTTACATATAAATGATCTGGAAATGAGAACAGTGACTGAGGTGATTAAATTTGCAGATGACACAAAATTATTCAATGCTGTTAAAATGCACGAGAGCTGAGAAAAAATGCAGGAAGACCTTAAGAAAGTGGAAGTCTGTGCATCCATATGGCAGATGAAATTTAATGTGAACAAGTGCAAAGTGATACAAATTGGGAAAAATAATCCAAATCATAGTTACTTGATGCTAGACTTTAGGAGTCATCACCCTAGTGTTCGGTGGCAGCCAGAAAAGAAAACAGAATGCTAGGAATTATTAGGAAAGGGATAGAAAATAAGACAAAGAATATTATAAATGCCTCTGTATCACTCCATGGTGGAACCTCATCTTTAGTATTGCGTGCAATTATGGTTGCCATATTTCAAAAATGATAAAGCGGAACTAGAAAAGGTTCAAAAAAGCTCGACCACAGTGATTAAGGGAGTGGAAGTTCTCTCATATAAAGAAAGGCTTAATTGGTTAGGGCTTTTCAGTTTGGAAAAGAGACATATGAAGGGAGGACAAGATAGAGGTATACAAAATCCTGAGTGGAGTAGAATGGGTAAATCAATGTAAACTGATTTTTCACTCTTTCAATAGTAGAAAGACTAGAGTACACTCCATGAAGTTGCATGGTAATACTTTTAAAACAAACAGTAGAAAATATATTTTCACTGAACAAATAGTTAAGCTCTGGAATTAATTGCCGAAGAATGTGGTAAAAATAGCGCATCTGGGTTTAAAAAAGATTTGGCAAGTTCCTGGAGGAAATTTCATAATCCACTATTAAGATAGATACAGGGAAAACCATTATTTATCCCTGGGAATCTTGCTACTCTTTGGGATTCTGCCAGGTACTTGTGACCTGCATTGGCTGCTGTTGGGAGCAGTGTACTGGGCTAGATGGACTATCGGTCTGACCCAGTATGGCATGTTCTTATAGTACTACCATTAGGGGTCAGGCTGCCAGAAAAGGGATTAAGAATGGTAGCATTTTTTTAAAATTGTGTAGCCAGGTTCTTTAAAAGATTGTGAGCCTCCTACTGTAATTTTTCATTGCTGCAATTGGGAATCCACAATATTCCCGACAGTACTAACACAAAACCAAATTACTAGTGGATTTATTAATTAATCTGCAGTGTTGAGATACAACATACACTTTTGTAAGGATACTTAGAAATTTTGGAACTGGTAGATCTCTTTTCAGATATCTCTTTCAGCATCATACTGTTGCAGGAATTGATGCAGGAATTACCCCTATTGTTAGCAGAATCTGTGGTACTTCAGGAGTCAAACAGCACACACCAGAATGAGGGAGAAATCTTCTTTATTTGCCAGCAAACAAAGTAGAACATCAGCTCTAGCTCTCTTCTTCTCTTTCTCAGCTCTTTGTGTCTCGTGGCTTCTGTCTCAGCTCCTTCTCTTCTGCTGTCTCTCCTTCTTCTGTCTGTTCCTTCTGACGTAAGCTGCTTCTGCTCCCACTTATATACAGTTCTATCCCCCTCTCTAGCCCCCCTTACTCTCCAGATGGTAAAGAATAGATTGGTTACCTTGCCTCAACCAATCATCTCTATACATTACTTTAAAAATATCAGTTACATAGGTTTGATATTTCTCAAACTGACCTATGACCTGGGGCCTCTCACACCAGACAATTGGGCACCAGAACTCTTGCATTTTCATTATGATTAATTTCTCAGCTATAGCTTAAACTGGGTTCATTTACGGGCTAAGGGATATTCTTGCTTAATGCTACAGTCCTACACTTAGCTAATCAATCAAGGAGAAGGCTTTTCCTAACCTTTTTCACCTATTAGCTTCATACATTGAACCAGCCAGGACTGCAGATAACTCAAACCAGATGCTGACCTTTTCAACTACAGTCTTACTTGAAAAGTAAGGCAGAGAGTTGAACAAATATTCTACATAGAAATATTAATTACACAGAATAAAACATATTCTAAAATAAGCAGATTCAGTATTCCTTATAAGACATATTCTAAATATCAAGAACTTCTAAAATCTAACTATTGCCTCTCTCTAAACAGTATTTCAGCCTAATCTTAAACAAACTGCCTGCTTGCCTTGTTCATAATAGTATACATATGTGTGGTAAGGTAATACCTTTGAACTAGCCTTAACCCTCCATCATTCACAAAGGGTCAAAGAAAGTTTCTCTCTCTGACCTTTCTAACCTTTAGCCTAGCCAAAGCTAGATCTAAACCAGATGGCATTCCTCCTTCACTTGCAGGGTGAAAAGTTGAAATAGAATTTAAACATATATATATAATTATGCCCATGCTGCCTCAATACGTCCTAAGAAAGTCAAATGTGATTGCAGAAAAGCTCTGCAAATGCTTGGAACCTCATGAATAGGCCTTATACCAGGAGGTGCTACAGGATATATTCTAGAGAAGGGAGCCTTATCAATTGATCTCTTTTCTTTGGATGACAAAAACAAGTTTCTATTGTTCTGCTCTGGAAAGCAAAGCCAGTACAGACTGGTAGTGGATGCTTTCCAAGTACTGTAATGGAAACCCAGCTGAGTGCCTCTCTCTGGCATTCTTCAGTAATGTCTCAGTCAGCTGGTCTCCATATTGAGTGCACTGTGGACAAGATGTCTAACCCTTGCAGTAGCAAAGCAAAAATAAACATGTTCTCAACAACTATTTCATGCTTATAACACTGGTGCTGCTTCATATTGGTTGCTATTGTCTCACTCTTTATTCCTGCCAGGTTTCAGTCTGGCTCTTTGCCAGACTTCACAGACTCAGGTCAAAATAAATATGACAGAGACATTTGTAGTCCAAATAATCTCATCTAGGCTTTTCTTTCAATTAACTCATGTGTAAGACTTCACTCTCTAATAAAGCCTTTCACCTGTTGATTATAGGAGGAAAGACTAGTTATGTTATCCTCAGCAGCATAACAAACCAAAGCGCTGTCAACCTCTCACCACCATTAAAAAAAAAAAAAAAGTTTCTTATTTCTCTCAAAATGAGTAAAGAAAACAAACTTTACAGATCTGGGCATTCCTGCTCTCCATAAACTGTGGCTTCTTTTCGCTTCTCAATATTTATGCTTTCTTCCCGAGGGAATGAGAAAAAGTTCTCCTCAGGTGGGAAAAATCTCTCCCACCTAATGGCTTTGAACCATCTCCCACAGAAGTAAAACTCCTCTGCTGTCACGAATGTGGTCGTGACCCCTCTCAGGCTCACCTTATTTCCGGCGGTCAGCTTCTGAGCTGGCTTCTGTCTGTTCTTCCTGAGTTAGTTCTGTCTCTGTCTCTGTGTGCTGGCTGCTTCCAGCATGGCTCTGATTACTCCACTATACTGCACCTGTGTGTGTTAAGGCTCTCTGTGTTTCAGTATGCTTTCTGCCTGTGTTTTGGTTTGTGTTCCTCTTGCCCTCTGGTGGCCAGACCTGGTGGCTGCATTGGATTGTCTATATGCTGTTTCCCGTTCCAGACTTCAGCCTAGTCCAGTCCGGATCTTCCGGCCTGCCAGACTTGCTTGTCTTGTTTGAGACTACACAGCACCCGTAGCTGCCTGGTGATTGCTGCAGTTGTGAATCTCAGCTGCTGCTGGGCTTATTAGCCATTTGGAAACTCTCTGCTTTGCCTTTGTATTGCCTAAGGCCCTGGTGTGTTGGGGTGCTAGAGCACTTCTGCCTAGTCCAGTTTCTAGTCTGTAATTCTTACCTGATTCTAGTTTAGTCTTTGTGTAGCTTGGTGTTCTGTATTGCTTGTTTCCCAGTCTTGTTTCTTGTTTGTAGTTCGGTGTGTAGTTCTTAAGTTGTCTGTGTTTCTTGTTCAGTGGCTGCCTGGCAGCTTTCAGTTCTGTCTCCTGTCTATCAGTGTTTGTTCCCTGTTTCAGTAGCTGCTTGCAGCTTTCAGTTCTGTCTCCTGTCTATCAGTGTTTGTTCCCTGTTTCAGTGGCTGCTTGCAGCTTTCAGTTCTGTCTCTTGTCTGTCTGTGGCTGTTCCCTGTTTCAGGTGCTGCTTGCAGCTTTCAGTTTTGTCCCTTGTCTGTCTGAGAGTCCTAGTCTAGTATTCTGCCTAGACTCCCTGTGTTATTCTAGTCCCTGTGTGTATCCTGCTGGTATCCAGTTCCGGCCTGTCCGGCAGTCCTACCGGCCACCTGCACCCAGGGGCTCAACGCCTGGGGAAGGGTGGCCAGGTGCAGGTGAAGTCTAGCCGTCCCTGTCAGAGTTCTGTCTTATCCCTGTGTGGGGTGGTTTTGCCTGCCACCGCCACTCCTCGGCAGTGGCCCAAGGGCTGACGATCCTAGTTCCTGCTTTTGGAAAACGTGACATCTGATCAAACACTGTTCTGTTCCTCAGGTGAAAAAAAACCCCTCCTTCCTTTTAGTTTGGACTCTTAACCTTTTTCAGAGATACGAAGGCGGTAGAACGAGAGGACATGAAATGAGACTGAAGGGGGGCAGACTCAAGAAAAATGTCAGGAAGTATTTTTTTCACGGAGAGAGTGGTGGATGCTTGGAATGCCCTCCCACGGGAGGTGGTGGAGATGAAAACGGTAACAGAATTCAAACATGCGTGGGATAAACATAAAGGAATCCTGTTCAGAAGAAATGGATCCTCAGGAGCTTAGCCGAGATTGGATAAAAGAGCTGGTAGTGGGAGGCAGGGCTGGTGGTTGGGAGACGGGGATAGTGCTGGGCAGACTTATACGGTCTGTACCAGAGCCGATGGTGGGAGGCGGGAATAGTGCTGGGCAGACTTGTACGGTCTGTGCCCTGAAAAGACAGGTACAAATCAAGGTAAGGTAAACACAAAAAAGTGGCACATTTCTTGGGCAGACTGGATGGACCCTGCAGGTCTTTTTCTGCCGTCATCTACTATGTTACTATGTATGTAACTTCTGGCTGGATCCAGCAACCTACTTTCCCTAGCCTCACCCTGTGGACTCATGGTAAGTCCCTGCTGGTGACCATATTTGTTCTGAGTCTTCTACTGCAGTTCCCAGTTCTTAATGGGAAAACTGGCCATTGGGTTCTGACTCTCTGTTAAGGTAGGATTTTCCCAATAGCTTCATTCTCTGAGGACAAACAGGATAGAGTAGCCTTATATGTGGATGAAATCATCCAATGGAACCCACACGAGAATGGTCTTGAGCTTGTTTACAACTTTTTTGAACTTTGAACTGCACATGCATACATGTCTTAGGTCCTGCTGTTGTTGTGCAGGACCTAGCTAGTCACCATTTTTTCCACAAAGCAAGTCAGTTGCACTTTTCTGTTACTCTCAGTTCACATCATAAATTGCTTTTGGTAAATTTTTGTGATTTTTGTGCCTTTAAATTTGTCATATGTTCAAAACCATTGTTATTTTCCTAGTGAGTTTTTCGGCAGATTTTTCATTTCTTTTTTGCGGCCTGTTTAGGCCTAGGGCACCCAGTAAAGTAACTTTTCAAAAATTGAGTCATTTGATTTGCTGCAGGTATTTTTGCTGACATGTGCCAGAAATAAAAGGTTCTAGTGGCTTTAAAAAGTGTTCCATCACAGATATGCATAACTGGTGCTTGCAATGCCTGGGACCAGATCATGATTCCTTTTCTTGTAATATATATTCATAAATATAAAAAAGAGAGTTCAATGTTTGAGAACAGTGTAAACTTATTTTTGATGCATCTAAGGTCGGTCCATCAACTTCTGCATCATAAGCACTAGTCTACACAGCTCCGGGTGCTGCATTGGACACTGGGGACACATCAGTATTGGGAGTGCACTGATCACCCTCAATATTGAGCATCAGTAGAGTCCATTGGGATCAGTCATCCTCTGAACTCCTCCTGAGGAAGAGGAAGTCCTCATCCTTGGCCTCATCAGTGCTGAGGGACAAAGATGCAAGATGTTGGGTGGAGGCCAAGTTACAATGACATCAGTCCTCTTCAAAATAACGTGCCAAGAGCATCGAGTCACTGAGGTTGCTGGTGCCCTTGAAGCACTCCCAAGGTGGGATCCACTCATCCTACTTGACATCAGAGGAAGTGTGACAGCCTTCAAGCAGCAGAAATATACCCCCCAATATTCAGCTGGTGTTGGGCTGCATGGTGACTGCCCGATGCTGGTGGTCAGACCAGATATTCAATGCCGGACCGTATCTGGCGACCGGCATTGAATATCTGGCTTCATTTTTGATCACGGCAACTTAACAGATTAAGCCAGTATTCAGTGCTAACCAGTAAAGTGCTTAGCTGTTAAAGATAGGCCTGCTATTTATGCGACCTATTTTAACTGCTAAACATAGCCAGTTGGCGCTGATCCACACCTAACCAGCTATGTCACGCAATATAGCCAATTAGTGGCTAGATGCTAACCATGAATATTCAGCAGAGATAACCAGTTATCTCCCACTGAATATCCATGGTTAGGTGCTAAAATGCTATTTAACTGGCTAGGAGCCATTCCTGACCAGTTAAATAGTTTTGAATATCGGCCAGATAGCTTCCTATACTTCCCCAGGGGGATGTGGCCACTCTGAATGGCAGCCTTTTAAAAGCAGCCCATGAGGAAGTTTAAAGAGCATATGGAGTGCTTCTTTGCCTGTCTTGAGGAAATACACCTGATACTCAAAATCCATTCATTTCCTGCAAGGGATGCATCAACACCAAGGCCTTAAAGGGCATTGAAATCAGTGCAGACTGTTCCGGAGGATGCTTCCCATGGTGCGCAGAAGATCCCTTGTGCTTCAGAGTAACAGGCCCAGGCCTCACTAGGAGGTCAGTCACTCGAGGCAGGCAGAAATTCAAATATCTCTTACAGAGTACTTTTGTGAGTCAGAGTCGAAGCATTTCTGTGTGTCTGAAGAAGAACCAAAGGTCTCGGAGGAGGGGTCCATTGGTCCCTTATCAGATTCCTCCTTCCTACATGAGAGATGTAAATTTTCCCCAGAGGAGCTCTCATTCAGTGATTTTGTCAGAGAGATGACTAAGTCCATCCCTTTTCTTTGGAGACTGAAGTCCCAAGGCAGAAACTGGACACTCTTCAGTTCCCTAAGGAAGCTGTGTCAATGCCTGCTCACAGATTCCTCAGGCAAATATAAATGAAGATGTGGGAGTATCCCCCTCTCTGTGCAACAGGGGAACAAGAAGGTTAACTGCATGTATATGTTATGATTGGGGTCAGAACCCCTCTCAAACTTACCTCTTTCATGGGGGTCAGCTTCTTAGCTGGCTTCTGTTTCTTTTCTCTGTCCTTTCTGAGCTGGCTCTGTCTCTCTGTGCTGGCAGCTTCCAGCAGCATGGCTCTAATTATTTCACTATACTGCACCTGTGTGTGTTGTCTGAGTTGCTCTACCTCTCTTTGGGTGTACTGGCTTCAAGTGCTTCACAGTGTTGCATTGGTGTGGGTTGGACCTCTCTGGGTCAGTGTGCTTTTGCCTAGGTCTAGGGAGTGTGACATCATCAGGGAGGGCCTTGATAAGGAAGTGGTGTCGTTTCCTTCAGAGCCTTTGCAACAGTGGTGTTTGCTTTAGGTAGGGTGGTGCAGTGTGCACTTCTGACTTTGTGTCTAGTTTCCCTGCTTGCTTTTGCTAAGGGCCAGGTTAGTGTTAGTGCAGTGTGCACTGGTGACTGTATGTTTAGCTTTCCTGCTTTTCCCTTATGGTTCTCCTGCTTTTCCCTCGTGGTTTTGGAAGCATTGCTATGTGTAGGGCTTTGGAAGCTCTGTTGCTGATAGAAGTACTTCAGGGTTTGGTTTTGTTAGGAACACTGCAGAGTTTGCTGTTAGAAGTACTTCTGGTGTTTGTGCTATTGGGAGCATTGCAGTCTTTGCTGTTGGTGTTTGGTGATTTAGAATCACTTTTGGCTTGTGTTAGCTTCCCTGCTTTTTCCTTGTGGCTCCCCTGTCTTCCCTTTGAGTGCTAGGAGCTCTTCTGGTTGCTTGCCAGAGTAGTGCTTAGGAAGCACCTTGTTGGTTTTGTATCTAGCTGGCTAGAGCAGTGCTTAGGTAGCTTGTTAGTTTTATGTTTAGCTTGTTAGTGTAGAGCTCTGCTTGTAGCTTGGTGCTTAGTAGCACCTGTGTTAGCTTTGTGTTTAGTTCCCTGCTTTGTTAGTTTAGGGCTTAGGAAGTCCCTTTCTTGAGCAGGGCTTAGGAGCTCCTGTTTAGTATAGGGCTTAGGAAGTCGTTTTGTCAGTTTACTGTTAGGAACACTCCTGCTGGTTTTGGGCTTGGGAGCACGTAGATCAGTTTAGTTTTAGGAGCACTTCTGTTTCTAGTCCTGGTCCCTGTGTCATCCGGTATCCAGTAAGTCCTGCCGGCTACTCGAACCCAGGAGCTCAACTTCTGGGGGGCTTAGTAGCTAAGTGCAGGTGAAGCTGTGTGGACCAGTCCGGGGGATTCCAGTCCAGTGTCCTCCAGTCCGGGGGGTTCCAGTCCTGTGTCCTCCAGTCCGGGGAATTTCAGTCCAGTGTTCCAGTCCATGTGTTCCGGCTCGCTGGGCGGTGCCTGCAGTCCCTGCCGGTGTCGGTGTGCTTGCCCAGCGTTGGTTGGTGGGTTTTGCCTGCTGCTGTCGCTCCTCGTCAGCAGCCCAAGGGCTCACGTTTGCTCCAGAGCCCGGCCCCGTGGGCTTTGAACCTGAGAACCTGACAGTATAGAGTTCAAAAGACTCCAGGGTTCGAGAAGCTCCAACTTCCTCAACATTCTACGGTGGTCAAATCTGCTCTCAAAAAAGCCAAGAGTATGAAGACTCACTGATTGGTGTGCCCAGGGAGAGAGGCAAGGATCTTGAAAACTTCTGGAAAAATTTGCTTATGGTCTGCATAGCTTCTTATCAGGTCTTCATAAACTTGCACCTGTGGAGTGAGAGGGCGGACACCTACACCTTTGAGAGCAGTAGCATCCCATTGCTGTCTGCTAAAATACCTCCTGGAAGAGGAGATTGAGCCTGGAATGGGCCTGGAGAGGGTCTTAAGTGTCCGTCTGCTACTTGATGGTAGTAGCAACCTCTTGCACCTTCTCTGAAGAAATTCTCTCCACAGGATGATACATTTGCACTTCTGACTTGAGATTCTAAGCCCGCAGCCATGTGAGTCTGAGGACACCAATCACCATTGTGAAGACTCGGGATGCCATATTGAAAATATAAGTTGCTCAGACGCGTATTTTCCACACTCCCACTAGTTGGTGTCACGGTTGTGGCCATGCTCTTATGTCCAGACCTACTGATTTTCTGTACCTAGCTCTGTGACCTCTCCAATCTGCCATTTTTCCTGTTGTTGTTCTTCCTGTTAGCCAAGCCTCGCTTTGGTCTCCCTGCAGCCAAGCCTCGCTTTGGTCTCCCTGCTTCTACTTCATTTCCTACTTGTGACATCATCAGCCTACTCCATTATAAGGACCCAGGGAGCTTACCTGCGTTGCCTTTGCAACAGGTCTATTTTCCCTTTTCTTGTTGTACTGTTGTTTGATTCTGAGGGAACTGGTCTTCTTGTTAAGCTGTGCCTCTGGGCACAGCTCTGAGCCCTGCGTATGTGGTTTTGGTTTTAATCTGTATGGATTACTTTCCGGTTAGGTTTGCTCTCAAGCAAAGCCCTCTTCTGTTTCCCTATATGTGTGTGTGTGTTTGTGTGTGTGTGTGTGGTTTTGGTTTAAACCTGTATGGATTACTTGCCTGTTAACTTTGCTCCCAAGCAAAACCCTGTTCTGTTTTTCTGTGTGTGTGTGGTTCTGGTTTGAACCTGAATGGATTACTTCCTTGTTATCTAGGCTCTCCAGCATAAGCCTGTTCTGTTTCCTTGTGTGGGTTCCCTTGTTACCTTTCACTGCTCAGAGAGCCGGTTGTTGCCATCCCAGCTGCTTTCCTTGATACTTTGCTTCCATGCTGCTTTGTGTGCTCTGTCTGCTCTGTCTCTGCCTGCCTTTCGTTTCCCTACCTGGCTGTGGGTGCTGGCTGAGTTCTGGTAAGAACATTGTTTCTCCCTTTGGTTGCTTTAAACCTTTGACTGCAGTGTAAGCCCTGCTTTTTTCTGACTTGTATATTAGAAGCAGCCCTTCCTTTTAGCCTGCTTTAACTCTTTGTTGTGTTTGTCTCCTGATTTTTGTGAGCATTGCTCCTTATCTGATTTGTGTATGTAAAAGCAGCTTTCCTTGTTTGCTTGCTGTTCCCTTTGTCTCTAGTGTCTGTTATTTGATTCTGTGGCACAGCCTTGTATATTCCTATAAGTGGCTTCCCTTTATCCTTGAGTGCTGTGTGGCACAGCCTTGTGTATTCTTATAAGTGGCTTCCCTTTACCCTTGAGTGCTGTGTGGGCAGCCTTGTGTATTCTTATGAGCGGCTTCTCTTTACCCTGGAGTGCCGTGTGGCACAGCCTTGAGTATTCCTTTGAGTGGCTTCACTCTTCACTGAGTACTGTATGGTACAGCTTAGAGTGTTCCTTCATGAGTGACTTCCTTTTTTCCTTGAGTGCTGTGTGCCACAGCCATGAGTGTTCCTTTTTTATGGCCGTATAGCCTTGTCTTGAGTTTTCCCTGTGTGATTTCTGTTTGAGTCCTCTCTGTGAGGTTTCTGTTTTGAGTTTGAGTGGGTTGCTCTTCCTGTTAGCTGTGACTACTAGCTCAGCCTTGGGCGGTCTCTCTATGTGGCATGAGTGGGCTATTCTGCTGTTTAGCTCTGTCTACTAGCACAGCCCTGAGCATCCTCTCTATTTCGTTTCTGTTTTGAATTTGAGTGGGTTGCTCTTCTTGTTAGCTGTGACTACTAGCTCAGCCTTGAGCGGTCTCTCTATGAGGCACGAGTGGGCTGTTCTTCCGTTTAGCTGTGTCTACTAGCACAGCCCTGAGCATCCTCTTTGTTTGGTTCTGTTTGAGTAGGTGGTTCTTCTGTTAGCTGTGACTACTAGCTCAGCCTCGAGCTTGCCTTGAGCTACCTATTTGTGTGGCACGAGTGGACAGCTCTTCTGTTTAGCTGGGACTACTAGCTCAGCCCTGAGCTACCTCTCTGTGTGATTTCTGTTTGACTTGGTTAGGACTATTCATTTATAGCTGTGGTTCTAGCACAGCCCTGAGCGTCCTCTCTGTTTGGTTCTGTTTGTGTTTGATTGAGTGGTTCCTCTGTTAGCTGTGACTACTAGCTCAGCCTTGAGTTGCCTCTCTGTGTGGCACAAGTGGTCAGCTCTTTGTTTAGCTGGGACTACTAGTTTAGTCCTGAGCTACCTCTCTGTGTGATGTATCTTTGACTTACTTAGGACTATTCGTTTATAGCTATGGTTCTAAGCCCAGCCCTTTGCTGCCTCCCTGTGTGGTTTTCTTATCTTTTACTTGTGATTTCTACCATGTGAGTCTATGTGGGGTTGTCCTTTCCCCTTCAGTTTGTTTGTGCCTGTGTGTAGGGTCTTTTGACCCCTTGTTTGTAGCTCTGTTTAGTGCAGTGTGTGTGCACTGCTTGAGTAGTACTTGCTCAAGAGATTTCATTCTGTTTCTTTTCCCTTCCCTCTGGTATGAGTGGGTTCCAGTTCGGCCTTGCAGCCCGTATGCTTGGACTCTGTTAAGGGTGGGTTCCACTTCGGCCTTGCGGCCCATATGAGTGTCCTTCTTTTGTTCCTGGTTCCTGCTTTTGTTAGTTCCCTTCCTGGTTTTCGCTTTCACCTTATCTTGAATGTGCTCTGTCTATTTGCCATGTCTGGTATCTTGTTTGTATTCAGTGCCTGGTTCTCCTCTGCTCTGCGCCTCCTCAGAGGACTTGTCTGCTGCAGCCTGGCTGCAGCCCAAAGGTTCACCATCCTGGGTTCCATGACAGATGGCTACTAGCTTATGGAGTTCATTGGCCAAACTCCTCAGATTTGGCCAATAACTCCAAAAGCTAATAGCCAACTAGTGGGAGTGTGGAAAATATGTGGTCTGAGCAACTTATATTTTCAATATGGCTTCCAGAGTCTTCACAATGAAGATTGGTGTCCTCAGACTCACATGGCTGCGGGCTTCAAATCTTAAGCCAGAACTGCAAATGTATCATCCTTTGGAGAGAATTTCTTCAGAGAGAAGGTGCAAGAGGTTGCTATTACCATCAAGTCGCAGTTGGACACTTAAGACCCTCTCCAGGCCCATTTCTGGCTCAACCTCATCTTCCAGGAGGTATTTTAGCAGACAGCAATGAGATGCTACTACTCTCAAAGGTGTAGGTATATTCCACCTTCCCACTCCTTCCATTCAACTCAGGGACCTTGTTGTTGCCCAAGACAGCAGAGGGTCCAAAAGTCCCAATCAGCTTCCGAGTCAAAAGCAGGGATGGTCTTTTGCTGGCTCCAGCAGAGCATAACCAGCATAACCTCAATCCCATAATCATTATGGACAACCTTCTGGTAGGAGGGAGCCTGAATGTTTCCCAAGCAAGGAGGCCTTTATATCCTCAAACTGGTAGGTTCTAAAAATTGAGTAGGTTACTGCCTGCAGTTGGAACACATACCTTCAAATTACCCACTGAAAGCATCACAGTTAAGCTCTCAGCATCAGGAATTGCTTACCAAGGATCTCTCTTCCTTTTTACAAGCCAATGCAATTGAACCCTTTCCACCAGCGGATAGAGGGAAGGGATTTTATTCCAATTACATTTTTATCACAGAGAAAACAGGATTTTGTCCCATCCTATACATAAGGGCCATGAACAAATATCTGTCAAAACAAAAGTTTAGAATGGTTTCCTTGGGAACCCTCATATCCATGATATAAGAAGGAGATTGGTTATGCTCTCTGGACTTAAAGGATCTTTATACCCATATACAATACATTTAAATCACAGGAAATATCTGAGATTTTTTAGTAGTGAAACACCACTTCCAGTATCACATTCTTCCCTTTGGCTTTGTGTCACCACCAAGTGTTTTCACAAAGTGTCTAGCAGTCACTGTAGCATCTCTTTGCAGACTGGGTGCACATATTTCCCTTTGATAATTGGCTGGTTAAGAACACATCAGAAGGAGGTGCAAAATAATCAATGTACATGACTGTTCAGGTGCTGGAGCTTCTGTGGTTCATCATAAATTACCCCAAACCACAGTCAAGTCTGTCACAGAATTTGAAATTCATAGGAGCCCTGGTAGACATAACTCGGGCATATGTATTTCTTCTGCAACAGTGGATTCTAGCTCTCATATAAATAGTTTCAGAAGTGCACCAGAGTCAGAGGGTATCACCATGTCAGATGTTGAGAATACTAGGCTACGTGGAGGGGCATAATCAAACGGAACGCCCAAGTTTTCATGAGGGCGTCCTCGCAGGACGGCCCCATAAAGGGTCGGGCAACCCGTATTATCGAAACAAGATGGGCGTCCATCGTTTTGATAATACGGTCGGGGACGACCAAATCATGAAATTTAGGTCGACCTTAGAGATGGTCGTCCTTAGGTCGTTTTTGAGATGGTCGTCCCCGGTTTTCAGCGATAATGGAAACCGAGGACGCCCATCTCAAAAACTACCAAATCTAAGCCATTTGTTCGTGGGAGTAGCCAGCATTCGTAGTGCACTGGTCCCCCTGACATGCCAGGACACCAACCGGGCACCCTAGGGGCCACTGCAGTGGACTTCAGAAAAAGGTCCCTGCATAAGGGCATTGCCCAGATCTTTTGAGAGTGGGGCATCCCCACAATAGATCTTTTTGTCACTCTGTTAGGGTTCACCTTACTTCAGTTGACGCTTGTCATCACAAATTAGAAGGAAAACCCATCTATTCTCAGCCTTTAGTTCACTTTATATGAGATCTGCTTCTATTAGAACCTCCCATAAAGCTTCCTGCAGTCTTGGAATCTCAACATCATTTTAACAAGCTGATGAAAGTTCCTTTTGAGCCACTAGACACATCTCACTTAAAGTACCTGACCTGGAAGGTCCTATTTTTGGTGGTGGTCACTGCAGCTCGCAGGGTCAGTGAGCTCCAGGCCCTAGTAGCTGATCTACTTTACACACCACGACAGATAATAACCAAAGTGTGTTATTCTTAGAACCATCAGCGGTATTTACTACTACTACTACTTATCATTTCTGTAGCGCTACTAGACGTACGCAGCGCTGTAACCTTGAACATGAAGAGACAGTCCCTGCTTGACAGAGCTTACAGTCTAATTAGGACAGACAAACAGGACAAACAAGAGATAAGGGAATATTAAGGTGAGGATGATAAAATAAGGGTTCTGAACAAGTGAATAAAGGTTAGGAGTTAAAAGCAGCATCAAAAAGGTGGGCTTTTAGCTTAGATTTGAAGACAGCCAGAGATGGAGGTTGACGTACCGGCTCAGGAAGCAGAGAAGTGTCACTTACTGGGGCCAGCCACTGATTTTCAGTGGCATTAGCCAAATAATGCCACTGAAAATCTTCATGGCCTGCCCTTGCACTATCCAGATAATGTTGGGATAGTCTGGGGGTGGAGCAAGGGTACTGCCTATATTCAGCTCCAGTATCTGGATAACTATGCAGATAAGTAGGACAAATAACTATCTGAGTACCAGCGCTGAATATCAGCAGTACTTGGAAAAGTTCTAGTTCTGCCCCAGACCACCCTTACACTTTCAGATGGCTGTTATCACTTATCTAACTAGTTATCCAGGTATTGGCACTGAATATTGGCAATACCTGGATAATTTCTAACTCCACCTTGGCTCTTGCCCTGGACTGACTTGGATAGTGCTTGGGTGATCAGCAATGATTTTCAGCAGCACTATCCAGATAATGCCACTGAAAACCAGTGGCTGTTCCTGGTAAGCGGTACTTATTTGAGTTGGAACTGATCCACCTGGATAAGTGGCGCTGATTATTGACCCCCGTACATGTAAGAACAACAGACTTTGGCCAATGCCTGTACATCGTAGCTCTAAAGTGAAACTATTATATTAGAATATGTTTAGGGAAATGACAACCTCTCCTAACTTAACTGGATAGTTATTCAGGTACAGGCACTGATAACTTCCAGTGGTCGCATTATACTCAGATATTTAGCACCAGTATCTGGGTAAGGTCTAGTGCTGAATACCCGGGTATAAATTTACATGCTGCAGTCAGCATTTGAAGTGAACACTGACTATGGTGTTTAGATATTGGGGGGGGGGGGGGGGGGGGGAGGTAATTTGTTTGCTTGGGAGAATGTTTTTGCTTTTGGTTGATTATGAAAATTAATTTTTAAACATTTTTATTTTAATCTGCAGTTACGGATTGAAGAGACAAGAAGAAAGGGGCAGTGGTAAAGATGAAGAATTAAAGCCTTTCAGAGAAAAGCCACAATTATTAGATTCTTCAGAAAAAGTGGTAACCAACATTTTTGTCTCTATTGCAAGGTGTTTTGCACTCAAGCCTCGAGACCCTCAACCAGGTCTCATTTTGAGGATATTCATAATTAAGTCTCAAGGCTTACACTTCTAGACATTTGAACAGTTTTTAAAGCATATATGTGATGCAGATTTTCAAAGAGAAACAATTCACGTTTACTTCAGTATTTAAACTCCATGATTGGTGTTAATTTTAAACACAAGCTGCGTTGTTTAAATTTATACCTACATTAAGTATTTAGCAATGAATGGTACCTGGATAGTGTCAAGATGGTTTGCTAAATTTTAGCAGCACTATCCATTACTGGAAATTGCAGATAATTTTACTTGAATATGAGGAGGGCATTTTTCATTTAGGCCACTCAGGGCCTCTTTTGTCAAGCTGTACTAGCGGTTCCCACGCAGCAATGCTGACGGAGTCCATTCAAAGTGAATAGGCTTTGTCAGCATTACTGCTCCGGGAGCTGCTAGTGAAGTTGATAAGAGGTCCTCAGTTAGTTAAATAACTCTTTACCTATGTAAATGCTTTTGAAACTCTCATTCTCAGTAAATGCAGTTCAAACATTTCAAATACTCTGAAGACAAGCATCAGCAACACAGCCTCCCGCATGTAGCTTCCATGTAGTTCTGTCAGCATATATATGGCTGAATAAAAAGTAGTGCTTCCATCTCCATTATTCATAAATAGATGGCAGAACTGATGCGCTACACATGTTTTTCTTTGAACTCTCTTCACCTCAGTTACGAGAAGTATATGTGTAAAGAGGCTGTTAAACTGTTTCTTGTGAAATGGAAGCTTTCGGTGAACGCTCGGTACGATTTAAGAAACATGCCATGATAGAATTTATGACTCTTGAAGTAGTCCCTTCATTTGACATTCACTGCCACATGCAGGTTATTTATTGTGCTGAATGTGTTGATATGAGTATTGTGCATCATTGGGCCACAAAATGTAAAGCTTGTGGACCAGGAAGGGCTGATTTGTGTGATCAAAAACAAAGTGGATGATCTGTGACAGCAACAGACTAGACTCACATGAGAAAGGTTGACAAACTAGTAAAGGACAATCAGAGGATCACTCAAAGGGAAATTGCTAACACACTTGGCATGTCATAGGAAAGTGTGGGTTACATTATTGATATTCTTAGGTATTGAAAGGCTTGTGCAAGATGGATTCCTCATATGCTGACTGCAGAAATGAAAGCTCTAAGATTTGAAAAGGAGATAGAGCAGCTTTTAAACTAGAAATGGGGGGAAGGCCGACAGTCGCTCAGAAGCGCATGGTTCGGGAGAAGGTATCTTGCAAAGATATCTCACAAAGAGGGAAGATAGGGTTTCTGGATAGTGAGGTTGCACAACAGACCGTGGTAGCCAAGGGGCCCTTAAATACAACTAAAGATCAGACAAAAGATGGCAAATCAATAGTGTCCAGTACTAAGCATCATGCAAATAGGAACAACAAACATACTCTGAAATGTCTATATGCAAATGCTAGGAGTCTAAGAAATAAGATGGGACAGTTGGAATATATTGCACTAAATGAAAAATTGGATATAATAGGCATTACTGAGACCTGGTGGAAGGAGGATAACCAGTGGGACACTCATACCAGGGTACAAAGTATATCGTAGTGATAGGGTGGACCGGACTGGTGGAGGGGTAGCATTGTATATCAACGAGAGCCTTGACTCAGATAGATTACAAATTCAGCAGGACACAAATCACACCTTTGAATTATTGTGGGTTGAAATTCCATGTATAAAAGGGAAAAGGACAGTGATAGTAGTGTACTACCGTCCACCTCGCCAGGATGAGCAGGTAGACGCAGAAATGATAAAAGAAATCAGAGACGCAAACAAAATGGGCAGTGTGATAAAAATAGGTGACTTCAATTATCCAAATATAGACTGGGTAAATGTAACATCGGGACACGCTAGAGAGGTACAATTCCTTGATGAAATCAGGGGTAGCTCTATGGAGCAGCTGGTGCAGGAGCCGACGAGAGAAGGAAAAATTCTAGACTTGGTCCTTAGTGGAGCACATGATCTGGTGAGGGATGTTATGGTACTGGGGCCGCTTGATAACAGTGATCATAATATGATCAGTTTTGATATCAACCTTGAAGTATCTATACACAGGAAGTTAAATACGTTAGCGTTTAAAAGGAGACTATGATAAAATGAGAAGAACGGTTAAAAAAAACTTAGGGGGGCAACTGAGAGGGTAAAAACTGTACAACAGGCGTGGATGCTGTTCAAAAATACCATCCTGGAGGCCCAGGCTAAACATATTCTGCGAATTAGAAAAGAAAGATGGAAGTCCAAAAGACAGCCGGCGTGGTTGAAAAGTGAGGTGAAGGAAGCTGTTAGGGCTAAAAGAAACGCCTTCAGAAAATGGAAGAAGGAACCGTCTGAAAATAACAAGAAGCAGCATAAGGATTGTCAAAGCAAATGCAAGGCGCTGATAAAGAAGGCCAAGAGGGATTACAAAAAAAAGATAGCATTAGAGGCAAAAAAAATTTCGGTATATTAAAAGCAGGAAGCCGGCAAAAGAATCGGTTGGGCCGCTGAATGACCGAGGGGTAAAAGGGGCAATCAAGAAAGATAAAGATGTAGCGGAGAGATTGAATGAATTCTTTGCTTCAGTCTTCACCGAGGAAGATTTGGGTGGGATACCGGTGTCGGAAATGGTATTTCAAGCGGGCGAGTCGGAGAAACTTACTGACTTCACAGTAAACCTGGAGGACGTAATGGGGCAGTTCAGCAAACTGAAGAGTAGCAAATCTCCTGGACCGGATGGTATTCATCCTAGAGTGCTGATAGCACTGAAAAATGAGCTTGCGGAGCTACTGTTAGTGATACGTAATTTATCCTTAAAATTGAGCGTGGTACCGGAAGTTTGGAGGGTGGCTAATGTAACGCCGATTTTTAAAAAGGGTTCCAGGGGAGATCCGGGAAATTATAGACCAGTGAGTTTGACGTCGGTGCCGGGGAAAATGGTAGAGACTATTATCAAAAACAAAATTATAGAGCACATCCAAGGACATGGATTACTGAGACCAAGTCAGCACAGCTTTTGTGTGGGGAAATCTTGCCTAACCAACTTACTTCAATTCTTTGAAGGAGTAAACAAACATGTGGACAAAGGGGAGCCGGTTGATATTGTGTATCTGGATTTTCAAAAGGCGTTTGACAAGGTACCTCATGAAAGGCTGCAGAGGAAATTTGAGGGTCATGGGATAGAAGGAAATGTCCTATTGTGGATTAAAAACTGGTTGAAGGATAGGAAAGAGAGAGTGGGGTTAAATGGGCAGTATTCACAATGGAGAAGGGTAGTTAGTGGGCTTCTCCAGGGGTCTGTGCTAGGACCGCTGCTTTTTAACATATTTATAAATGATTTAGAGATGGGAGTAACTAGTGAGGTAATTAAATTTGCTGATGACACAAAGTTATTCAAAGTCGTTAACTCGCGACAGGATTGTGAAAAATTACGGAAGGACCTTACGAGACTGGGAGACTGGGCGGCTAAATGGCAGATGAAGTTTAATGTGAGCAAGTGCAAGGTGATGCATGTGGGAAAAAAGAACCCGAATTATAGCTACGTCATGCAAGGTTCCACGTTAGGAGTTACGGACCAAGAAAGGGATCTGGGTGTCGTCGTCGATAACACGCTGAAACCTTCTGCTCAGTGTGCTGCTGCGGCTAGGAAAGCGAATAGAATGTTGGGTATTATTAGGAAAGGTATGGAAAACAGGTGTGAGGATGTTATAATGCCGTTGTATCGCTCCATGGTGCGACCGCACCTTGAGTATTGTGTTCAATTCTGGTCGCCGCATCTCAAGAAAGATATAGTAGAATTGGAAAAGGTGCAGCGAAGGGCGACTAAAATGATAGCAGGGATGGGACGACTTCCCTATGAAGAAAGACTAAGGAGGCTAGGGCTCCTTAGGAGAAGAGACGGCTGAGCGGAGACATGATAGAGGTATATAAAATATTTAGTGGAGTGGAACAGGTGGATGCGAAGCGTCTGTTCATGCTTTCCAAAAATACTAGGACTAGGGGACATGCGATGAAACTACAGTACAGTAAATTTAAAACAAATCGGAGAAAAGTTTTCTTCACCCAACGCATAATTAAACTCTGGAATTCATTTCCGGAGAACGTGGTGAAAGCGGTTAGCTTAGCAGAGTTTAAAAAGGGGTTAGACGGTTTCCTAAACGACAAGTCCATAAACCATTACTAAATGGACTTGGGAAAAATCCACTATTCCAGGAGTAACATATATAGAATGTTTGTACGTTTGGGAAGCTCGCCAGGTGCCCTTGGCGTGGATTGGCCGCTGTCGTGGACAGGATGCTGGGCTCAATGGACCTTTGGTCTTTTCCCAGTGTGGCATTACTTATGTACTTATGTCAGCTATTGTCCGAATACAAGAATGAAGGTGAGGAATTTCTTCACAAAATTGTTACAGCCAGTGAAACATAGGCTATTCATTATGAGCTGCAAACAAAGCACCAATCCATGGAGTATCATCACAAAGTTTATCTAAAAAAAAAAATTCAAAATACAGCCTTCTACATGAAAAATCATGGTTATAATCTTCTCCGAGGACAAGCAGGCTGCTTATTCTCACACGTGGGTCAACGTCCGTATCGGCCCGGGAACCGGCATTTTGCCATAGCAAAGACAAAAAACTTTGCTAAAGTCTTCTGGTGCGTGAGCACCGCACACCGCATATGCGCGGACTGACTTGCCGCGCGAGCGCATACCTCAGTTACTTTTTTTTCCCCAACGAGGTGCAGCAGGTTCCTCCTGTGCTTCTCGTACTGACCCGGGAAAGAGTTTACTGTGAGCAAATTTTTCACATTCTTCTTCTACGTTTATTGTTTCTCTTAAAAAAAAAAAAAACAGGTGTAGGTTTCCTTTTCTGTAAATCCTTAGTTTTTTTCCTCATTTATAAGTTTCCTTTCTTTTTCGACGCGGCCGACTTTAGGCCGCACGGTCGGGTTTCTCCTTATTTTGTGCCACTTTTTATTGGTACAATCGAGTCTTTTGAGTTTGCCGGAACCGTTTTTTTCTTCCATGTCATCAAGGACACCCAGCGGCTTCAAACGTTGTACTCGGTGCAACTGGACCATCTCAGGTACCGATACCCATTCCTGGTGTATCCAGTGCCTTGGGCCCTACCACAGCCCATCTGCTTATGCTCTGTGTCTTCATATGAAGAAGCAGACCCAAGTAGCTCGAGAAGCCTAACATGAGAAACTTTTGGGGTCTTGGTCCAGTCCTTCGACGTTGGCATCGACATCGGTACCGAGGGAAGCATCGACGTCAGGAGCAGAGGTAATGGCTGCTGAGAGACCAAGTCGCGCTGGGAGCAGTGAGGTGTCGAGTGGGCCTCCACCTGTTTTGAGGCCTCCTGCTATGCAGGCCCCCCAGGACTGACCATCGTCGGACCCGACCCCAAGGAAACGTGAGGATTCCACATCATCCTCGGCACCGAAGAGCCTCGGTAACAGGCATTGAGTGTCATTGCTGAAGGATTAAAAGGTAAGGTTTGCCTGTTTGCGGATGATACCAAGATTTGTAACAGAGTGGACACACCGGAGGGAGTGGAAAACATGAAAAGGGATCTGCAAAAGTTAGAAGAATGGTCTAATGTTTGCAAATAAAATTTAATGCAAAAAAGTGCAAAGAGATGTTTTTGAGAAGTAGGAATCCAAGGGAGCTGTATTACCTAGAAGGTGAGAGGCTGATATACACAGACGGGGAAATGGACCTTGGGGTGATGGTGTCCTAGGACCTTAAAGCGAAAAAAACAGTGTGATAAAGCGGTGGCTGTAGCCAGAAGGATGCTAGGCTGCATCAAGAAAGGAGTAACCAGGAGAAGAAAGGAGGTGTTGATGGCCCTGTACAAGTTGCTGGTGAGGCCCCAGCTGGAGTATTATATTCTGTTTTGGAGACTGCGTCATGCTAAGTATGTAAAAAGACTAGAAGCAGTCCAGAGGAAGGTGACAAAAATGATATGGGGCTTGCGCCATAAGATGTATGAGAAGAGGCTGGAAGACCTAAATATGTATAGCCTAAAGGAAAGAAGGGACAAGGGAGATATGATAATCTTTTCCAGAGAAGGGGAAATTATAAAACTAGAGGGCATGAACTGAGGTTGCGGGCTGGTAGACTTAGGAATAATGTCAGGAAATTAATTTTCATGGAGAGGGTGGTTGATGCCTGGAATGCCCTCCTGAGGGAGGTGGTAGAAACAAAAACAGTGATGGAATTCAAAAAGGTGTGGGATGAACACAGAGGAACTCTATTTAGAAAATGGATGGTAGAAAACAAAAAATAAAAAAAACCAAACCATAAATGGTTGCAGTGGGTGGATGTGTGAGTGACGCTTGAATGGCTACTCCGGCTGTAAAAAACTAAAGTTGGTGCCATGCAGAACTTGTAGGTCTATGTCTATATACGGCAGTCTGGTTTAGGATAAGCTGGAAAGGGCTTCAATGGCAAGTTCGATAGCTGGAACCGAGGAAAGTGCTGGGCAGACTTATATGGTCTGGGTCCCACAAATGACAAGATGGATTTGGATAGGCTGGAGTGGGCTTTGATGGCAACTGCATTCGGTGGAACATAAGGATAGAGCTGGGCGGACTTCTATGGTCTATGTCCCAGAAACGCCAAAGAAAGACTCGTGATAAAGTATCACGATTGACGTCATTTCTGTGTATCGCCGTTGAGGCATTCCATAGTTGACCGCCCAATTTCTGAGTTTGAAGGAAGTCCCATTACCATATTTTCTGTTGGTCTATAATTGAACAACAACAGAAAAAGATTTGTTTGACCCCTGATGCAGGCTTTGATGCCGAAACACGGCCATGTCGGGTCATCATCTGATTATTAATAAAGTTGTTTGGATTTCCTCAACATCTGTCCTCACTTTTTTGTTTTCAAAGTATATAACATCACATTCATTGTTGATTTAATCATGAATTGCTAATGAGTGTGACTGTTGGGCAGACTGGATGGACCATTCAGGTCTTTATCTGCCATCATTTACTATGTTACTATGTTTGTTTTTTCTCTTCAAGCCATTCACGTTGGATGCTGGAAGTTTGGAATTGAACCCAGAGTCCCGTTCTGTCACATTGACTGCAGCATCTTTGCCTCAAGAGGAAAATCATCTCATCACAGGAGTGGAGGAAGTAAGATATTTCTTTTAAACTTTTGATTCTGTGCTCATCATCACTGCTGAATAATACTTCACCAGGAGTTCCTATCTGCTTCTTGATTCTTCTTTTTCTCACTTCTGTTTCCTCTACCATTTTTGTTTATGTCTGTCAGACCTATTTCCATATTATCATGAAGTTTTCATTCAGTTCTACTTAACATTTCTGACGTCTTTGTCAATTTTATACTCCTGGGAGAATTCCTATCTTTTTTTGGTAATCCGGACCATCAGAGGTGACCTTCCAATAAGCACAAAGCTTGGATCAATGTTTTGGAAGTAGATGTATTGCACCTTAATTTGACTTTAGTCTGATTTGTTTTTCTTAGATTAATTGCTTGTTATATTTGCTTGTTCTAAATACTCCAATAAATTAATAACATAAATTATATAGCATGCATATAGCTTTCAAAATTGAAAAGTACTTATCTCCAATGAATATCTTCAGCAGGGGAAAAGTGCACTGAAGATATTCATTAGAGAATAAATTTTGTCTGGTCAACTCCATAAGTTACCTGAACAAATCTTCTGAATATTAACCCCACTGTGAGCAAGTGCATGAGCCCAGTGGCAGCTCTGCCTACTGCCTTGTGGGAGCACTGGGTTAATTCCCAAGCTCAGCTTTGAATTCTTAGGCCAACAGAGACTAGGATTGTTTCAAAGATAGCACTGACATTCCTCTGTATAATTCGGTGTTGCTCAAATTTCTGGTAGCCATGACTCCATTTATGTGCCCGCAGCCATGCTTGTGACCCCATTAAACCATAATAAAGCGCCTATGAAGGGTCTTCCCAGGTTGTAATTCTAAATATGGTATGCGTAACTCCATTTGGAGCTATGACTCACAGTTTGGAACGTGCTGGTTTAGTTGGAAGTAGTGAACCTCACCTGCATTTGTCAAAATTAATTGATTTTGAGAGGTGACACAGCCACTTCCTGGTTTTCAGCCAATCAGAAATAAGGACATGGCCAAGCCATGCCCACTCTCCACCCCATTTGATGATATTGTTGCCCATGCCATGCCCACTCTCTGCCCACTTGGATGATATCACCGGATATGACATCTTTACCCCACCCAAGCCCCACCCCTTTTGCATAACCATACCTCTTACCTGCCTTATTTATATTTCCCTACCCAAACCCACCCCTTTGCTGATGTCACAGGAAGTGATGTCGTGGTCATGCCCCTTTTCGGAGATGGCAACCACTACAACATATCACTTACTGTTTCCACTACTAGCTGCCATTTTGAATGGGTCATGTGACGGGAAGTGACATTTTAAAAAAAAAACCGACGACGCCCCCTACAGCCTTTGCAAAATTTAGTTGCACATGCTCAGCGTAACCTTTTTTTTCTCACAGGAAATAAAATAGACATTTTTGTTTTCTTTTTCTTATCATTTTTTTTTTCAGGATACATTGTGCTTACTTTTAAAGCTGTTTCTTCACTTTTTTTCTCACAGGAAAGAAAATTGACAGAAAGGACTAGCCTGCCGTACAAAGCCTACCTGCATTTTAAGAGCGATTGTAATGACTCTGGCTCACCAGGCTTCCTTTTTTTCAAAGCTGTTGCAAGATAAGTTTCACAAGAAACCAGAGATTTTTTTTCTGAACAAAGCTGCAATGAAAAAAATGGTCTATTTGCTTTTAAGAAGGACAGACTGATTACTGAGTGACAGCCATTCCGCTTTGCTTTAAAGTTTCAAGTTTATTCATAGACTTACTACCCAGCCCATCAAGGGATGTCTGGGTGGCTTGCATAGTATAAAGTAAAAGGAGGAGAGAGATAAAACAGAAATTATAAGAAGAAGAGGGAGATGAAGCTACAATATCTTAAAGGAAAGAAGAGAAGGTGACAGAGAAAGAAGGCTAAGGCTGGTCTGATGGGTCTCGCAGGACCCATCTCTGTGTTAGTCCAAAATAGAATTATGAGAATGCATCTTGAAAAAGGAATGTTTTAAGACTAGTTTTGTAATTAAGAAGAGATGTTTCTTGGCAAAGGTGCTGGGGCAACCTATTCCAATGTTCAGGGGCTCACACTGAAAAGATGACTTTTCTAGTGTGTTGGTGTAATATTTCTCTAATATTGGGAACTGTGAGCAAGTTTTGGAAGGTTGAATGTAATATTCTCATAGTTGTATGTGGGATAAGTAGATGAGAGAGATACGCTGGTTCACCTGACAGAAGAATTTTAAAGACTAGGAGCATGATTTTGTAAATAAAATGTTGAGGAAGAGGAAGCCAGTGGGCTGCTTTCAAGAATGGTGTTACGCGATCAAATTATTTCTTTCTGTTAATGTGTTTAATGACTGTGTTTTGGATGGATTGTAAATATCTAATATTGGAGGCCTGTAAATAGAGAGTTACAGTAATCCAACTTGCTGATGACAAACACGAGTATATTTAAGGCCGATGAGTCAAGAAATGGATGAATTGATCGAATTTGTCTTAATTTATAGAAAGTGTTTGGTGACGGTGCAGATATGTGGGCATTATTTTAGATGCTACACTCTTAGTATCTAAAATAATGCCTAGAATTTTTTTGCAGGGTCTTTGTGGGATGGAAGTAAAATTGAGAACAATTAATTTTGAAAAAGTTGCATTTCGATTATTGGAAAAGAGGATATAGTTAGATATGTTAGGGTTAAGCATTAATTTGTTATCTTGAAGCCTCTTGGTGATCAATTTAAGATTCAGGTTAATATTCTGAACCATGTGGTTGTCCGAAAAGTCTATAGTATGCAGCAGTTGGATGCTGTCTACGTGTACAAATGGTGTGAAGCCTAGGGATTGGGCTAAGGTGAGCAGTGGTATTAAGAAGATTTTAAAAAGCGTGAGGGATAATATAGATCCTTGTGGGACTCGTGAGGTGGATGGGGTTTGAGCTGATGTTTTATCAAGAAAGCAAACTATGGGAGAGCATGCAGTTGAATCCAAGAAAGTGCTGAATCTCAAATACCTATCTTTCCAGTAGTATGGTCTACTAAATCAAAAGCAGAAGAAAGATCAAGGGCATTTGGGACGCTTGCCAGGATTGGCCGCTGTCGTGGACAGGATGCTGGGCTCGATGGACCCTTGGTCTTTTCCCAGTGTGGCATTACTTATGTACTTATATGTACTTAAGTGACAGTAAAAGAACAGAATTGTTACAGTCTAGTCTACGAAGTATGAAGGTGGTAATGCCAAGTAAAGCAGTTTCTGTACTATGATTTTGCCTGAAACCTTTTTGATTAGGATGAAGAACATTCGTTTTTGTTAAGAAATCTTGAAGTTGAGAATGTATTATGGTCTCTGCAATTTTGTTAAGAAATGGAAGGTTGGCATTGGGGCGGTAATTACCTTTATCTGCTGTGGATTTCGATGGATCTTTTACTTTTGATTTTACAATATCTATCTTCCAGGCTGCAGGGATGGTTCCTGTTGAGAGTGAGGATGAAATCATATGATGGATAAAGGAACTAGTTCAGTGCTGGAGCATTTGATATGATAGGATCACGAGGAACTGTAGTCGTTTTTGTATTTCTGACTATAGTGTTTAGATGTCAGTATATGTAGTTGGTGGTGAAGAAGCAATAAGTGCTTTAGTTTTGGTGTTGAAATAATCTGCTAGATCCTGAGCTGTGAGGAGCTTGGTTGAATTGATTGGAGGTGAGCTGGGGGTGGTAAGTGTTTTTAGTATTTGATAGAGTATAACTGTATTAGGTGCTTTATTGATCTTTGTGGAGTAGTATTTCCTTTTTGCTATTAAGATTGCTTGTTTATAAGAATGGGCTGTATTTTTATAGATAGTTAAAGATGGTGGTGTGCGTTGACATCTCCAGAGACGCTCTGGTTGCCTAAGTTGTAGTTTGGGTGCTTGAAGTTGTGATGAGTACCAAGGTTCATTTTGGGTTGTAGAGTATCCTGTGGAAAATGTGGTTATGGGTGCTAGTGTTTCAAAAACTGTATGAAGTGACAAGTTCCATGTTTCTACTTGATCTGAGATATGTTGGATAATAAATTGATCTATGTTCAGTGAGGAATTGTCTAGGATAGCTTGAGGGCGCAATTTACTAAGGTCTTGGGTTTTGACATTACTTGTCAAGCATTTTCTTGAATTACTGATGGGGCAAAGAGAGAAGATTTGGAGAGAATGGTCAGTCCATGGTCATAGGCGCCCGGTATCGAAGGCTTGGGGAGGCTAAGCCTCCCCAGCTGCAGCGAGCCGGCTCCTCCCCCTCCCTCAGGATCCGGTCCCGGTCCGTCACGTTACCGACCTGACTCTTCGTCTTCGGAGCTGTTTCAAATCCCACACACCTGTCAGTGCCCATGAATGTGCAGACCTGTTTCATCCAGCTGCAGAGCACATCTTCTGAGCTGTCAGCGCTTACTCTCCCCCGCTGCGCTGGCGCTGCCGGCGTTTGCGCTTTAAAAATGGCCGCCAAGACTTCCAGAGGCGGCCTCGCGAGACTTCTGCTGAAGGCGGCCGACCTGTAAGTCTCGGCGGCCATTTTGAAGCGCGAACGCCAGCAGCGCCAGCGCAGCGGGGGGAGAGTTAGCGCTGACAGCTCAGAAGATGTGCTCTGCAGCTGGATGAAACAGGTCTGCACATTCATGGGCACTGACAGGTGTGTGGGATTTGAAACTGCTTGCAAGCATATTGCTGTTGCTTTTTATGTAGTCAGCAGAGAAAGACAAGAAACTGATTCAGAGTTAGTAGTTGAAAATTATCCACAATCTCTCCCCCATTAAATATAAAAATACTAATAGTAAACAACTTATAACCCACTGAAACCTTGAAGTTCAGAGCAGCTCACATGATAAGAAACTGGTCAAATCTAGGAATTAACATAAATTCATGACAACCAGTGTGCTAACAATTGGAAAGTAATGCAAAGTAGGCTTAAGTTGTAAACCGTAAAATGAAATTATACAGAATTTAGAATACATTAAAAAAAAATAAAGATCTTTAAATTTAATTGAAAACCTACTTAGGGGATCAAAGTCCTAATCATAACGGAGAGTCATATGTGGAATTCAAGACCTCAGGGTTATGGCAGTTGCTGTTGGTCAGGATTCAGAATACCCTTAACTCATCTTAATGAGATGGAGTCACATTCATATGACCTACATCATATGCAAATCGATCTCATGCATATTCATGAGGCATAGCACAAAACCTAACTCATTGATGATACATATCTAATATCTAAATTTAATAAAAGGTATTGTGACTTTTAATTTTACTTATTCATTTTTTCTGTGTGTTATCAGACAATTATGGATTTAAGCTCCACCCCTGGCCCCACCCCCTAACCCTGCCCCCTTTAGCCTCCCCAAACAGTTGGGCCACCGACCGCCTATGTCCATGGTAATGCGACTGAGGTGAAGGAGCATAATTTATGAGTAATTGATGAGTGTGAAAGAACTAAGTCTAAAGTATGTCCAGCAGTATGTCTTGGGTGAGATATGAGATATATATTGTTTGACACCAAGGTCTGAGAAAAGAGCTTTAAAGACAAAACCCAATGCTGTTTTAAGAGTAAACACCCCCCACAGCTGTATGAGATCATGCCATGGTTTCTCACAGCTTTTCAGCAAAAGCAAGCTAAATACGTGGAACCCCAGCTCTGAGCTGTTTGCTTTTTTCCAAGAAATACACTATTCTCTGTGTGAGATCAATAGGTGGTCTGTAGCCTCCACCCGCAACCCCCTCCCTTTCCCCTAGCATAGGGAATCCTGGCTCTGCCCCTTCCAAGAAATGTGTACTTAAGCAATAGCCTTCTGTTACCAACCAGGAAAACCTCTTTCTGGGCCAGTTGCCTAAACTCATCGTCTTGGGGTTTGTGGAAAACGACGCTTACAGTGGGTCCTATGATAAAAATCCTTTTAATTTTCAACATTACAGTATCAACTTTGCCGCACTGTACGTGGATGGCGAATAAGTGCCGGAAAGCCTCTTCAACCGGACTTTGAACACGGTCATTGATTGAGAGAATACATGCAGCTATTAGAAACGACTGGTAAACATATGGAAAGATAGCATAAGTACATAAGCACTACCATGCTGGGAAAAGATCAAATGTCCATCAAGCCCAGCACTCTGTCTCCGACAGCGGCCAATCCAGGCCCCAAGAACCTGGCAAAACCCCCAAATTTAATAATGATCAATGGACTTTTCCATCAGGAATCTGTCCAGACCCCCTTTAAACTCAGCAAGGCCAGTTGCCATCACTACCTTCTCTGGCAATGAGTTCCAGAGTCTAACTACGAGCTGAGTAAAGAAAAACTTTCTCCGATTTGTTTTAAACCTACCGCATTCTAATTTCATCTTGTGTCCCCTGGTTCTATTAATGTTAGCGCTTTAGTGATCGACTGTACAGAGTTTTACAGAGGTTATACTTTGCTGGCTTTTGATCTGTCACCTGACCAGGAATGCGCAGGTCACTACTCCTTGATCAAAACTTGTAATCTGCGTGCTTTGCCCCGTTCCATAAACATGATCGTCTATGGGGTGTTTGACAATGTAATAGAAGTTAACCAGCGAAGAAACATCCTGTTTGACTACATGTAAAACAATGAACACTGTACAAATTTATTGCCTGTTCAAGGAGGACCCGTATGCCGCAGAATCACTTTTAGATGTTTTACCCAGCGATTGGTTACTTGGGCAGTGTTTGCCATGGAAACCTTTAGCATTAGTAGTAAATAACCACCCACACGACCTACCTGGCAAGCACTGGTTAGCCATCTATCTATCTTAACTGTTCAGCGAGTTTTTTTATTCTTATGGACACCCTCCTGATAGTTTATTCTTTCCTAGTAGCATTATGGACTTTTTATAGAAGCACTGTGAAACTATTGTGTACCACAACAGATAGTTACAACACCCTCTATTGATTACCTGTGGTCACCACTGCATGTTTTTCTTACACAACTGTTGTAAAGACTTGTCTTTTGAAGATGTTTTACAAGTATATTCTGAGGGCCTTCTAAAAAATGATGAAATGGTGTTACAATTTGTGAAAAATAACAAGCAAAGTGCTGTGTGTGTAGATCTTTTCAAAGTCTATTTTGTAACCTACAGAGATGTGTTTCTTTCAAAGAGTGCCATAGGGTTTCTAAATAAAACTCTGTAAAGGAATCACGTTTCTTGTGTCATGTGTCTATGTACAAAGTATTTTTTTTATTACAACTGTACATATTACATATTTAACCACTGTCATCTGTTCAATGCGAATGGTTTCTTATAGGGGAGGCTGACCTATTTCACAGGTTTCTTTTTTATAAAGGGAGGGTTTTCACAGGGCTGGTGAATTTCACAGAAACCTCAGAGGGGAGTTTCTTGGGTTTTTACAGAGGTGGTGAATTTCACAGAAACCTCAGAGGGGTTTTCTTTAAGAGGTTCAAGCAAATGCCTGTTGCTTGCATTTCCGACTGCCGTTGAGAGCATATTGAGTTCAGCCATGGAGCTCATGAACTCCTCCCAATCTCTGTTTCCTTAGTTGGGAAAGAGGGTGTGTCTGCATAGCCCCACAAGCTAGATTGCCACATCCTTGTTCCTGGATAGCTTATCGAGCAACACTTTGGTGTTTTTCCTGTAATGTGCACCAATTCCTTTTAACACTTCCTGAAGAACAGGGTCAGGAGGTCCATCGTTATCTAGCAACACCTCCGTCTGTTTAGGACTTTGTTCCGGGAGACATAGGTTTATTTTTTCTCTTTCTTTTTCGCCCTGTCTGGCAAACTACAGGTAATGCTGTAACACGGCTGAATAATGTTTGGCCTTTTCATAGTCAGTTAGTCCGGAACTTTGAAGCCTTTGAATGACATCCATTCTAATATTTTCATGGGGTGCCGGAGGACTTTATAAATGATCAAGCTGCCAGCTAGGGACCAAGTACATCTTTTCAGCGTACTGCATTACCAATAAGGCTTGTGATCAATGGTAAGGCGAAACTTAGCAAGGGTCCGATAAAACCCTCAGACTGCGTCACCAGCAGCTTCTTTGTTTTAAGAGGTGTCCTTTTGTCCCTGAGACTCTTTATTGCATGCCTTTTTCTTTTCAGGACACTTAACTGGTGCTGTGATAACAGTATGTTATCTTTCAGAGCGTTTAGGGCTATCTCCGCTATAGCTGCTATTAAGTCATCCAAAGTGATACTGAGGATGGCCTTTCTCTGGCAGTATAAAGCCTGAACTAAAAGTTTTAAAAGCTCCAGGTTCCTCTTCAGATGGCTAGACATGTTGTTGCCTGTGAGAGTGCAATTACAGCGTGTAGAAAAAGCAGTTGCTCATCGCTTCTTTTTATAGGTACCCACTGTTTTCTCACAGTATACAACTGTCAAAGTGGGGGGAAAGATGTCCATCCTCAATCTGTAAGCCTCGGGTGTCAACACGTTTCGACAAGATAGCCATACGGTTTTCTGGTAGCATCTTCGAAGGCCTCGAGAAAGAAACGCGTCTTGCCCAGATACATTTGTCGGGTGGGAACAGCTATATGTTGTTTATCTCTCGGGTTCTTAAACAATGCCATATAGTTTGTATTTAAGGTGATGGTGCTGCTTGTTCTGCCTTGACAAAAAATGTTTTGGACGATATATATGATACTTAAATTTTTGTGGTGTGTATACTTGGTAAAGACTTATTCAATCTCATTTTTACAACTGGTCTGCATAAAATCATTGACGATGATCAGATTTATTATATGGGGTGAAAACAAGAGGTCATCGTTAAACATCACTGGCAGTGAATCCATAAAATGTATAAACGGGTAACGATTTGACAATTCTTCATACATAGGTTGCCAGCAGGTGTAAGACCATACAATTTTATCAGGTTTCATGCTTTCATGCTGACCATGTTCTAACAATTTTATAACAAAGAAACTTTTACCAGTATTGGAGGGTCCCCCCCCCTATGATGCATGAGAAGGGATGGCGCAACTATGCGTCAAACTCTTCAGTAGTCATAGTGAGAATGTAAACTCCCGACCGCCTACAGATCGTAGTAAATTCTGCTTAGGATTTTTTTGTACATGACTTCACATTGGGTGGTACGCATTTCAATACTAGCGCTACAGGTTGGGTGGGGAGCCATATAAGGGGGGTGGGGTGTAGGATTAGCCATATGTGCATGTTGCATCTCTCTATGTACAAGGGCGTGACTTCAACCAGTTGGCTGATGGTTTTGCTAAACGATAGGTAGAGGCAGAGCCTGGATTCCCTGTAAGTTTGCTGATGGCTAGAGAAAAAGGGAGGGGGGTCACGATGGAGGATGCAGACCTAGGCACAGCTCATGGGTTTCTGTCTTTAAAAGGAGGCTACAGACAGAGAACAAGGTGAGGCCCAGTGGGGGATGCAGAGAGTGAGACGTTTGCTTATTTGTAAAACTGTATGTTTCTCAGGTGAACACTACATGCAGACTGAGCTCATACAGATGTCTCAAAAACAGGAAGTAGTGGGTAGGGGGAGGCTACTGCTTAAGTACATACTTCTTGGAAGGGGCAGAGCCAGGATTCCCTATGCAAGGGAAAGGGAAGGGGGTTGCAGGTGGAGGCTGCAGACCACCTATTGATCTCACACAGAGAACAGCATATTTCCTGGAAAAAAGCAAACAGCTCAGAGATGGGATTCCATGTATTTAGCTTGCTTTTGCTGAAAAGCTGTGAGAAACCAGGGCATGATCTCATACAGCTGTGGAGGGTGTTTACTCTTTAAAGCAAAAATGAATGGTTGTCACTCAGTAATCAGCCTGTCCTCCTTAAAAGCAAACAGACCATTTTTTTCTTTGCAACTTTGTTCAGAAAAAAACTTCCGGCTTCTTGTGAAACTTGTCTTACAACAGCTTTGAAAAAAAGGAAGCCTGGTGAGCCAGAGTCATTACAATCGCTCTTGAAAAGCAGGCAGACTTTGTACCGCAGGCTAGTCCTTTCTGTCGATTTTCTTTCCCATGAGAAAAAAAGTGAAGAAACAGCTTTAAAAGTAAGCACAAGGTATCCTTTTGAAACAAAAAAAAAATATATAAGAAAACAAAAATGTCTATTTTCTTTCCTGTGAGAAAAAAAGGTTACGCTGACCATTTTCAATTAAATTCTACTGAGGCTGTAGGGGCAGTGTTGGTTTTTTTTTTTAGTCACTTCTGTCATATGACCCCATTCAAGATGGCATCTAGTAGTGGATAAAAATATATAACATAAGTAATTGAACGAACAGCCAAAAATAAATCTGTGACTCATTCTGATAATATAACATTGAGTGATGAAGTTAGAACATATATGTAAAGTTTTTAAAAGTTTTTTAAGAAAATTATGCATAATTAAAAATTATTTTTGTGAATAATTAAAATTATTTTGTAAATTATAAAAACACATGGATAGTACTTTAAACAATACATCAATATATTTATATGCGAATGTTAACATTTCTAGAATAATGTATTGTGAATATTTAAACTCATGAATATTTAAGTAATATATTGTGAATATTTAAACTCATGAATAATACTTAAATATATCGAATAGTGAAAATGAGCAATGTATTTATATACAAATAATGAAAAATATGGAATAGTATATTATGAATATTTAAACACGTAAATGAATACTTTAAATGCATCAATTTGTAAAATAAACATTGTATTTATATTCAAATAATAAGAATTAAAATTGAGATTGTATAAAATGGTATGTGAGTGTGTATGTTTAAAAAGATTTTTCTTTTATAATAAACATATATATTAGTCTTCATATCTAAATCTAACGTGAGTATGATGAATTAATTGTGCCCAAATTTTAAAATGAAATAAATGAATTGTAAAGTACCTCAGAAGATGTGACTCGGGATGTATACTCCAAGGAGAATGTCAAAACACAATCGTCTTAGGTCTGTGTGTATAAGAATAATTAATGAAATACAGAGAAATAAAACAAGTAAGATGATATAAAAGAAAAATGTGGAAGAAGTATGTATTGTGATGGCATGTACCTGAAAAGACATAAATGTGAAACACCACCGATATAGAACAAAGTGTTGAAATGAAAGAGCTAAATGCTGAATTGAAAGATGTTAGGTGAGTAACAATAAAAATTATGAACTCTGTATTGAAAACAGAATATAGTGGAATCTCTGTATATAAACAGAGAATTCGGTGTATGAACTCGCTGATATTGTATTAAATCTAACATGTAAAGGCTAGAGAAACTTACCTCCTCTCTTCAAAAAAAAATATATATAAGGATATATATTAAAAGACAAAACGAACTTGTAATACTGCAAGAGAAACAAGAAAGTGAAACGAACCTGTAAATACTACGTAAAAAACAACGACTGATTATCATGTGAAAAAGAAACATGAACTATGATAAAATGAATGAAATGACGTGATTTGATGGAATGGTTAAAAAACGTGATGTGATGAGCACAGAATCTCTTTTCTAACGTCTATAACATCGATGTTACTGATGTTATTTATGTATTGAGGACGCTGGAATCTCTATTGTAGCACCTACTGAATCGATGTTACTATGTTATTTATATATTAACCACCGTTAAAATCTAAATCATATGAAAACTTATCTATATCAGACTGTCGAAAATCTATGAATAGAAATGATATTCATTGAAAATTTATCAAAGCGTTTTTTTATCAAAGCGTTTTTTTATCAAGAACTGCGATGTTGATATCTAAATACTAAATCCTTAAAATTTTAACTATTTTGAAATGACAATAGTCTGTTATCGAAATCAGAGAATTATACACCTGATGGTTTGGTGCCGAGGAGTGCGGAAAAAGTTTTAAATCTTAATGCTTACCTCCTCTCCGAAGAGATGTCTACAATTTTGAAATATATTGAAAAAATGGCAGTGGTATCGGCGTCTCTTAAATAGATGAAACGGGGGAAGTGACGTTTTTCAAAAATAGGAGGGAAAAAAGTAAACGGGCCTTGACGAGTGCCTCCGAGCCATCCTTCCGGGGATTCTGGAAGGGCTGATGCACCAGGCTCTGCTGGCACCGGGGGTGCTTGCGCCCCAGGCGCCATTGATGGAGGCGCCGGTGTGCTCTAGCCCGATGCCGAGGCCTCCGACGCCGACGCCGCTTGAATACCTTCTGCACTTATCAGAGTCTGGTCTCAAGACCAACTCAATAAGGAATCACCTTAGCGCGATTAGTGCTTACCATCATCGTGTAGAGGATAAAGCCATCTCTGGAGAGCCTTTAGTCATTCGATTCATGAGAGGCTTGCTTTTGTCAAGGCCCCCTATCAAGCCTCCTGCAAGTGTCATGGGATCTCAACGTCGTCCTCACCCAGCTGATGAAACCTCCTTTTGAGCCACTGAATTCATGCCATCTGAAGTACTTGACCTGGAAGGTCATTTTCTTGGTGGCAGTTACTTCAGCTCGTAGAGTCAGTGAGCTTCAAGCCCTGGTAGCTCATGCTCCTTATACCAAATTTCATCATAACAGAGTAGTACTCCGCACTCACCCTAAGTTCCTGCCAAAGGTGGTGTCGGAGTTCCATCTTAACCAGTCAATTGTCTTGCCAACATTCTTTCCCAGACCACATACCCGCCCTGCTGAACGTCAGTTGCACACATTGGACTGCAAGCGAGCGTTGGCCTTCTATCTGGAGCGGACACAGCCCCACAGACAGTCCGCCCAATTGTTTATTTCTTTCGACCCCAATAGGAAGGGGGTCGCTGTCGGGAAACGCACCATCTCCAATTAGCTAGCAGATTGCATTTCCTTCACTTACGCCCAGGCTGGGCTGACTCTTGAGGGTCATGTCACGGCTCATAGTGTCAGAGCCATGGCAGCGTCAGTGGCCCACTTGAAGTCAGCCACTATTGAAGAGATGTGCAAGGCTGCGACATGGTCATCTGTCCACACATTCACATCATATTACTGCCTCCAGCAGGACACCCGACGCGACAGTCGGTTCGGGCAGTCGGTGCTGCAGAATCTGTTTGGGGTTTGAATCCAACTCCACCCTCCAGGACCCGATATATTCTGTTCAGGCTGCACTCTCAGTTAGTTGTTCTTCGTAGGTCAATTTCTGTTATGCCCTCCCCGTTGCGAGGTTCAATTGACCTGGGTTCTTGTTTTGAGTGAGCCTGAGAGCTAGGGATACCCCAGTCGTGAGAACAAGCAGCCTGCTTGTCCTTGGAGAAAGCGAATAATACATACCTGTAGCAGGTGTTCTCCGAGGACAGCAGGCTGATTGTTCTCACCTACCCTCCCTCCTCCCCTTTGGAGTTGCGTTCTTTCATCATTCCTTTGCTTGTCATTCAACTGAGCGGGAACGGTCGCGCACGGGCAGGAAGACGGCCGCGCATGCGTGGTGGGCGTGCCCTGCGTGCGGGACCCCCTGCGAAGTTTTCTTCTGGTTGGTGGGGGCTGCCGTGGACGTCAACCCAGTCGTGAGAACAATCAGCCTGCTGTCCTCGGAGAACACCTGCTACAGGTATGTATCATTCGCTACATCCTTAATATCATCAACATCATATTCAGTGATGCATCCAAGGGGGCGGGGAGTGGGCATGACTTGGATATGGTTTGGGTGATGATATCATCAAATGGGGTGGGGGAGTGGGCTTGGCTTGGGCGTGTCCTGAATGGCTAAAAACCTGCAAGTTGGCATGTCACCTGTCAAAATCAATTAATTTTGACAAATACAGATGAGGTACACTACTGTTGGAATAGGGATTAAGGGCTACCTATAACTGTACAACAGTGAAAACTAATTGTCCCTCTTGTAGCTACAGGCTTTATCGACTAACTGCAGAGAATGTCTCTTTGCTCTGCTCTAAGCATCAAAGTCAGTATAAGCAAATGGTTTGTAGTACTGTAAATGTTAATTCTCCGAGGACAAGCAGGCTGCTTGTTCTCACGACTGGGTGACGTCCGCGGCAGCCCCCACCAACCGGAAGAAGCTTCACGGGCGGTCCGCACGCAGGGCACGCCCACCACGCATGCGCGGCCGTCTTCCTGCCCGTGCGTGACCGTTCCCGCCAGTCTTTTCTTTTCCGCGCCTGGAGAGAGTCGTGTTTACCCGCTCTCTCTTAGTCAGCCCCGGAAAACCGTCGCGTTGTCGCGAACCTTCGTTATTTTTTCAGTTCCTTCGTTGCGTGTTCCCCAAAGCTTTTTTCTTTCTTTCTAAAAAAAAAAAAGGAACGCGCTGTGTTTTTCCCTCGTTTCTAGCGGGGGCGTCGCGTTGCGGCCTTGTGGCCGCGCGGTCGAGTTATTTTTCGAGGTGTGATTTTACCGCCACCATCGACGACTTTGATTTTGCCGACGCGATTTTTCCGTCGATCTCCTCGAAGGTCCCGAGTGGATTTAAGAAGTGTGGTCGGTGCGGCCGGCCTATCTCGCAGACCAACACCCACGCTTGGTGCCTCCAGTGCCTCGGGCCGGAGCACGATACCAAGTCGTGTACTTTGTGTCTTGGTCTCCGGAAACGGACTCAAGTTGCGAGGCAAGTTCTGCGGGACCGTCTTTTTGGAACTTGCGCCGGCCCCTCGACGTTGACCTCGACGGCATCGGTATCGACGGCCGGCTCTTCGGTACCGGTATCGATGTCCCCGAAATCGGCACCGATGGCATCGACCCCAGAAATACAGGTCCCGTCGGCCCGCCGGTCCTCCGGTGACGGTAGGGGTGAGAGGCCGCGTGGGCAATCGGCCCCGTTCACTCCCTCTGCTCATGGCCCGCGGGACCGAACCCTGTCTGACCCGGCCCCTCGAGACCGAGGGGGATCGACCTCCTCCTCCTCCATTCCACCTGGCGCCGATGACGGGCACTGCAAAAAATCAGAGAAGCACCGTCATCGGTCGCCATCGATGCATCCGGGCCCCGGCGCCGGAGAGGAGTCGACGCCGAGTAAGCATCAGCGCCGAGAGGAAAGGTCCCCCTCGGTAGTGGAGGTACCGACGCATCAGGGTCCCAGCACTTCGGTGCAGTCTCCTGGACCCGAGCAGCTTCCGGCACCGACGCCTCTACCGGCCCCCCCCCCGTCTTTCCCGGCAGCGGGCCTGGACGAGTGCCTCCGAGCCATCCTTCCGGGGATCCTGGAAGGGCTGATGCGCCAGGCTGTGCCGGCGCCGGGGGTGCTTGCGCCCTCGGCACCGTTGACTGTGACGCCGGCGAGCTCTAGCCCGGTGCCGAGGCCTTCACCCCGACGCCGCTTGCGGCGCCGGTCTCGACCGCCACGCAGGTGGAGTCCCCGTCGACGTCGATGAAGGGAGCTTCGTCCACGCCAGCGCGGGAGTCCACAGCTCGACGACACCGAGGCCTCGGTGCCTCGACGTCGAGCCGCGCCCGGTTGAGGACTCAGCTGCATGAGCTTATGTCCGATACCTAGGAAGAGGCCTCGTGGGGGGAGGAGGAGGACCCCAGATATTTCTCCTCAGAGGAGTCTGTGGGCCTTCCCTCCGACCCCACGCCTTCACCAGAGAGGAAGCTCTCGCCTCCTGAGAGCCTCTCCTTTGCCTCCTTCGTCAGGGATATGTCTATTTGCATTCCCTTTCCCGTGGTCTCTGTGGATGAGCCGAGGGCTGAGATGCTCGAGGTCCTCGACTATCCATCACCACCTAGAGAGTCCTCCACGGTGCCGTTGCACAATGTCCTCAAAGAGACACTGCTTCGGAACTGGATGCGACCATTATCTAATCCCACCATCCCCAAGAAAGCAGAGTCACAGTACAGAATCCACTCGGACCCAGAGTTAATGCGGCCCCAACTGCCTCATGACTCGGCGGTCGTGGATTCTGCTCTCAAGAGGGCACAGAGTTCGAGGGATACCGCCTCGGCGCCCCCGGGGCGGGAGTCTCGCACTCTGGACTCGTTTGGGAGGAAGGCCTACCAATCTTCCATGCTCGTGACCCGCATCCAGTCTTACCAGCTCTACACGAGCATCCACATGTGGAACAATGTGAAGCAACTGGCGGACCTGGTTGACAAGCTCCCGCCGGAGCAGTCCAGGCCTTTTCAGGAGGTGGTCAGGCAGCTGAAGGCGTGCAGAAAGTTCCTGTCCAGGGGTATCTATGACACCTGTGATGTGGCATCTCGTGCTGCGGCCCAAGGTATAGTGATGCGCAGGCTCTCATGGCTGCGTGCCTCTGACCTGGACAACCGCACCCAGCAGAGACTGGCTGACGTCCCTTGCCGGGGGGATAATATTTTTGGTGAGAAGGTCGAGCAGCTGGTGGACCAACTGCATCAACGGGAAACCGCCCTCGACAAGCTCTCCCACCGGGCGCCTTCAGCATCCACCTCAGCAGGTGGACGTTTTTCCCGGGCTCGGCAGGCTGCACCCTATGCTTTTACCAAGCGTAGGTATACCCAGCTGGCCCGAAGGCCTCGTCAGGCACAGGGACAGCCCCAGCACGCTCGTTCTCGTCAACAGCGTGCGCCTAAGCAGCCCCCTGCGCCTCCACAGCAAAAGCCGGGGATGGGCTTTTGACTGGATCCATGGGAACATAGCCGCCCTCAAAGTGTCCGTACCGGACGATCTGCCGGTCGGAGGGAGGTTAAAATTTTTTCACCAAAGGTGGCCTCTTATAACCTCCGACCAGTGTGTTCTCCAAATAGTGCGGTGCGGATACGCCCTGAATTTGGCCTCCCTGCCACCAAATTGTCCTCCGGGAGCTCAATCCTTCAGCTCCCACCACAAGCAGGTACTTGCAGAGGAACTCTCCGCCCTTCTCAGCGCCAATGCGGTCGAGCCCGTACCACCCAGGCAGGAAGGGCAGGGATTCTATTCCAGGTACTTCCTTGTGGAAAAGAAAACAGGGGGGATGCGTCCCATCCTAGACCTGAGAGGCCTGAACAAATTCCTGGTCAAAGAAAAGTTCAGGATGCTTTCCTTGGGCACCCTTCTGCCAATGATTCAGAAAAACAATTGGCTATGTTCCCTGGATTTAAAGGACGCATCCACTCACATCCCGATACTGCCAGCTCACAGACAGTATCTCAGATTCCGCCTGGGCACACGGCACTTTCAGTATTGTGTGCTGCCCTTTGGGCTCGCCTCTGCCCCACGGGTGTTTACAAAGTGCCTCTTGGTGGTTGCGGCGTATCTACGCAAGCTGGGAGTGCACGTGTTCCCATATCTCGACGATTGGCTGGTCAAGAACACCTCCGAGGCAGGAGCTCTCCGGTCCATGCAGTGCACTATTCACCTCCTGGAGCTGCTGGGGTTTGTGATAAATTACCCAAAGTCCCATCTCCAGCCAGCCCAGTTTCTGGAATTTATAGGAGCTCTGCTGAATACTCAGATGGCTCAGGCCTTCCTTCCCGAAGCGAGGGCCAACAACCTCCTGTCCCTGGCTTCCCAGACCAGAGCGTCTCAGCAGATCACAGCTCGGCAGATGTTGAGACTTCTGGGTCATATGGCCTCCACAGTTCATGTGACTCCCATGGCTCGTCTTCACATGAGATCTGCTCAATGGACCCTAGCTTCCCAGTGGTTTCAAGCCACCGGGAATCTAGAAGATGTCATCCGCCTCTCCACCAGTTGCCGCACTTCACTGCACTGGTGGACCATTCGGACCAATTTGACCCTGGGACATCCATTCCAAATTCCACAGCCCACGAAAGTGCTGACAACGGATGCATCTCGCCTGGGGTGGGGAGCTCATGTCGATGGGCTTCACACCCAGGGACTGTGGTCTCTCCAGGAAAAGGATCTTCAGATCAACCTCCTGGAGCTCCGAGCGATCTGGAACGCACTGAAGGCTTTCAGAGATCGGCTGTCCTGCCAAATTATCCAAATTCGGACAGACAATCAGGTTGCAATGTATTATGTCAACAAGCAGGGGGGCACCGGATCTCGCCCCCTGTGTCAGGAAGCCGTCGGGATGTGGCGTTGGGCTTGCCAGTTCGGCATGCTCCTCCAAGCCACGTACCTGGCAGGCGTAAACAACAGTCTGGCCGACAGACTGAGCAGAGTCATGCAACCGCACGAGTGGTCGCTCCATTCCAGAGTGGTACGCAAGATCTTCCGAGAGTGGGGCACCCCCTCGGTGGACCTTTTCGCCTCTCAGACCAACCACAAGCTGCCTCTGTTCTGTTCCAGACTTCAGACACACGGCAGGCTAGCGTCGGATGCCTTTCTCCTTCATTGGGGGACCGGCCTCCTGTATGCTTATCCTCCCATACCTTTGGTGGGGAAGACCTTACTGAAGCTCAAGCAAGACCACGGCACCATGATTCTGATCTCGCCCTTTTGGCCCCGTCAGATCTGGTTCCCTCTTCTTCTGGAGTTGTCCTCAGAAGAACCGTGGAGATTGGAGTGTTTTCCGACTCTCATTTCGCAGAACGATGGAGCGTTGCTGCACCCCAACCTTCAGTCTCTGGCTCTCACAGCCTGGATGTTGAGGGCGTAGACTCCGCTGCGTTGGGTCTGTTTGAGGGTGTCTCCCGGGTCTTGCTTGCCTCTAGGAAGGATTCCACTAAAAAGAGTTACTTTTTCAAGTGGGGGAGGTTTGTCGTTTGGTGTGAGAGCAAGGCCCTAGAACCTCGTTCTTGCCCTGCACAGAACCTGCTTGAATACCTTCTGCACTTATCAGAGTCTGGCCTCAAGACCAACTCAGTAAGGAATCACCTTAGTGCGATTAGTGCTTACCATTATCGTGTGGAAGGTAAAGCCATCTCTGGAGAGCCTTTAGTCGTTCGATTCATGAGAGGCTTGCTTTTGTCAAAGCCCCCTATCAAGCCTCCTGCAGTATCATGGGATCTCAACGTCGTCCTCACCCAGCTGATGAAACCTCCTTTTGAGCCACTGAATACCTGCCATCTGAAGTACTTGACCTGGAAGGTCATTTTATTGGTGGCAGTTACTTCAGCTCGTAGGGTCAGTGAGCTTCAAGCCCTGGTAGCTCATGCTCCATATACCAAATTTCATCACAACAGAGTAGTACTCCGCACCCACCCAAAGTTCCTGCCGAAGGTGGTGTCGGAGTTCCATCTTAACCAGTCAATTGTCTTGCCAACATTCTTCCCCAGGCCGTATACCCGCCCTGCTGAACGTCAGTTGCACACATTGGACTGCAAGAGAGCATTGGCCTTCTACTTGGAGCGGACACAGCCCCACAGACAGTCCGCCCAATTGTTTGTTTCTTTCGACCCCAATAGGAAGGGGGTCGCTGTCGGGAAACGCACCATCTCCAATTGGCTAGCAGATTGCATTTCCTTCACTTACGCCCAGGCTGGGCTGGCTCTTGAGGGTCATGTCACGGCTCATAGTGTTAGAGCCATGGCATCGTCAGTGGCCCACTTGAAGTCAGCCACTATTGAAGAGATCTGCAAAGCTGCGACGTTGGTCATCTGTCCACACATTCACATCACATTACTGCCTCCAGCAGGATACCCGACGCGACAGTCGGTTCGGGCAGTCGGTGCTGCAGAATCTGTTTGGGGTGTAAATCCAACTCCACCCTCCAGGACCCGCATTTATTCTGGTCAGGCTGCACTCTCAGTTAGTTGTTCTTCGTAGGTCAATTTTCTGTTGTATCCTCGCCGTTGCGAGGTTCAATTGACCTGGGTTCTTGTTTTGAGTGAGCCTGAGAGCTAGGGATACCCCAGTCGTGAGAACAAGCAGCCTGCTTGTCCTCGGAGAAAGTGAATGATACATACCTGTAGCAGGTGTTCTCCGAGGACAGCAGGCTGATTGTTCTCACCTACCCTCCCTCCTCCCCTTTGGAGTTGCGTTTTCATCATTTTTGCTTGTCATTCAACTGGCGGGAACGGTCACGCACGGGCGGGAAGACGGCCGCGCATGCGCGTTGGGCGTGCCCTGCGTGCGGACCGCCCGCGAAGCTTCTTCCGGTTGGTGGGGGCTGCCGCGGACGTCACCCTGTCGTGAGAACAATCAGCCTGCTGTCCTCGGAGAACACCTGCTACAGGTATGTATCATTCACTGTCTGTGGTAAGCTGGTTCCTGCTTTGTTTGTTTAGTTTCCCTTTACTCAGTGTTAACCCTTTATGTGCAGAGCTTGGTATTGGCCTTGTGTAAGCCCTGCCTCTGTTAGGTAGCCGTTCTGTCTGTGGTAAGCTGGTTCCTGCTTTGTTTGTTTAGTTTCCCTTTACTCAGTGTTAACCCTTTATGTGCATTGGTTTGTATTTGCCTTCTTTGAGCACTGCCTCTGTTAGGCAGCCTGTCTCTGGTGTCTGCCTTATCTCTTTCGGTACTCTTGTGTGCCTGCTTCTTTCCTGTCCTTATTTGAAAGCAGCCTTTTCCTTCAGCCTGTTTTTTTCCCTGTTTAGCCATTCCTGTGGAGCTTCGCTCTTGTAGAGTCCGTGTCTATAGTGTCCCATTCTGTCCCCGGCTTTCCCTTTTTCCCTGTGGGCTTTGCCCTCCGCTACCTTTCTGTGTAGCCTTTGTTTGCATTCTCTCCCTCTGGTCGTAGTCTGTATCCACCAGTTTTTGTCTGTCGCCCTTACCTTTGTATCACTAGCTAGCTCTGTGTGCATTGCATGAGCTCCAGTCCCTTCGAGGACCCTTCATTGTTCTTTTCCCTTCCCTAGTGTATGACTCGGTTCCAGTTTTGCCATGAGGCCCATATGCTTGGTCTCTGTACGAGTGTGTTCCGGATTGGCCTTGCGGCTTGCCTGAGTGGTCTGTCTCCCCTTTCTGGTGGTGCTTGTTGATTGTCCTGAGTGTGTGGGGCTTTGTGGCCTGTGGTATTGCTTAGCGCCTGTTTGGTCTACCCTAGGCCTTGGACAAGGTCCTTCCTAAGCCTAATCCTAGGCACAAGGGCTCACGATCAGATTAACAATTAGTTAGCCAATTATTTGGGTACATCTCTGGTGCCAAGATGCATGCCACATCTGGGAGCCATTGTGCACTTCCTATAAAATAGACCATCATGTGCTATAGCCTGCACAGTGCTGAGATGGTAGACAACATGGCAGCACCAAGGAGAAGTGGTTTAAGGAGGCTCAACTTCTTTTTCATTGAGTTACGGCTCCTAGTGAGGGAGGTGGAGAGGCACTATGACATTCTATATGGAGAGGCTGGATCTAGGGTCAGCACCAAGATCAAGATGGCTCGGTGGAGAGGCATTTGTGAATGCTGCAACTCCATCTAACACCAGAACTATGATGTTGATGACCTGAAGAAGAAATGGCAGAATGTGCTGCAGAGCCCACAAAAAGCAAGCTGCTTGGCATTGCGTGGGCCATGAAAACTCCAAAGCTGTCAACCCCCTGTTCCCCACCTTGAGAGGGAAGCAGCAGAAGACAAGACCAATGGGTGGAGGATGCTGCTCCGTCCACACAGCAGGATCCTGGCCTGCACGCAGCACCACTACAAGCAGCAGTGGCTCCTGGGCAGGAGAGATTAGCATCATCATTCCCACTTGAAGATACTGGAGAGAAGGAAGAAGAGAAAGTCACATTAAGGGAGCAACTTGGAGACCTGACTTCTATAGAGGAAGAGGTTGAGGAGGAAGACCTGCTGGAGAAGACTAGTGAAATCAGACTGCAGCTCGAGGAGGCCAACCCAGAAGACAAGCCAGTTCGTGATTCCAGCACCCCTGAGCAAAAAGATGAACTGATCTGCAGACTGGCTAATAATAACTCTGACTAGAATGCCTGCTCAGGAAGGAAGTCCATGACCTCTGCAGGGATATTTAGATTTGAGAGACACTGTAGTACCAGTACTTTCAGACCTTGTTAGTGAGTTTAGGACCCTGAATGTGACCCTGGCTTCCTATCTCCTCCAGCTGATTGAGCAGTCAAGGTCGCCAGGCACACCCTCTTCCTATGCGCGCCCCACCCCCTCTTCTCTCTACCTTGCTGCACCACTACATATGTCAGCAGGAACATTAGGGGTAATCCTTTTTGGCATTTCACATTTTTTGTTCATTTATCACCAGTGCACTGTTATTGATATTTTATACAATAAATGCCTTCACTCACCTAGTAAATTGTGTCTACATGAGTTGATTTCACATAGCCACAGCAACACTGCAGGACTTGAGGGGTTATTTCTTCCCACCCTTAATCAGCTTCTCCACACCCTCATCACCTTATACCTGTGTTGGGATATCTTGTGTAGGTTCAGGCATGTACTGCCAGATTGTGCACATGCAGCAGGTCATGAATATATTACATGCCGTTGCTGGAATGTAGAGCATTTTGCCCTCAGACCTGTCCAGTTACCTGAATCAGGATTTCAGATTCCAAAATTAATGCCATGGTCCTCATGTGGGCTTCATTATAGCAGTGCTCTGGGTCTCGCGCTGGATGCACTATGGGTGTCATTAGCCATGTTCGTAGTGGATAGCCTTGGTCACCTGCAGGGTGGAATGATGAGACATGCATAACAATGTTAGCATGCTGTGCTGTGGCTTGGCAGCACACAGCATGACAGAGCTTGGCAACTATGTGAGTTGCATGCTCCTGATCTGATGAGGGTAGGGGTCAGGGCTGGTCAAACCCAGTAAGCAGGGTAAGCACCGCAGGAGGGCACCTGCCTTCAAGGGCGCCACTGCGGTGCTGTGCCGCCATACCACGCCACCCTTGGGGGTTTAAATCTTTTATTTACCTCCGTCCCAGCGTCCGCGTCATTTCAAAGCCCTGCCCGTCTCTAGCCTTCCCTCCCTTCGTGAGTTCGTTCCCGCAGAGTCCCGCCTTCTGACGTCATTTCCTCGAGGGCGGGACTCTGCGGGATCGAACTCACGAAGGGAGGGAAGGCTAGAGATGGGCAGGGCTTTGAAATGACGCGGCCGCTGGGACGGAGGTAAATTTTAAAAAAAGACTTAAACCACGCAGCGTGGCAAGAAGAAAAAGAGGGATGTTGGGGGGAGAAGAAGGCGGGCAGGTGGGCATAAATGGGAGGGGGATGGAGGCGAAGGAGAATCGCTGGACAGGGGCAGGGTGGGAGAAGAGAGAAAGGATATGGGGGGGGGGGCGCCAGAGACCCTAGGACAGGCCCTGGTAGGGGTAGAGTGTAACAATGCTGCAGCTATGAGTGAGAGTGTGTATTGTCAGCAACCTGCCTGTTACCCTGCCACACTCAAAACAGTCATTTATTCCAGATTAGCGCAATATATATGAATCATGACATGACCTGGGGTAGTGTGCCTAGACACCTGTTATAATATTTTCTACTTTTATTTATTATCTGTTAGGGCTGCATTTTGATTAGCCCTCTATTGCCCAGAGTTACAATCAGCAGTAGAGAAAATACATAAATAATATATCTTTAATCATGTGATTAATCGTGATTACAAATTTTAATCAAAACGCAACCCTAAAAAGAATTAAAAGAATAAAATGAAAAGATAAGAGCTACAAATTACCAATTGAAAAATTACAAATTAAAGAATCTAAAATAGCATGCAGAATAGCTATAAACAGCTTACAGTTTTCACACCATACTTCTAAGCAAGTCTATTATACCTTGAGTATTTATTATTTATTACACTTAGATTATTTATTATTATTATTTATTATTTGCTTTTAGTAAAATTTGGATGTTCTTTTTATGGTCCTAACTGGATTTATATTGTATGTAGGTTTTCAGCATAGTTGTTTCGAATTTGATTTATATCTGACTAACATTTGCTGCCCCTGAATCAGCCTGCTACAGGCGAAACATGACCACATTGGACTATTTTAATAAATTTTGCTCTTCTTCATCTTCTTGATCCATTGACAAAATACAGAGTACAACCATCTACAGTGGTGGAAATAAGTATTTGATCCCTTGCTGATTTTGTAAGTTTGCCCACTGACAAAGACATGAGCAGCCCATAATTGAAGGGTAGGTTATTGGTAACAGTGAGAGATAGCACATCACAAATTAAATCCGGAAAATCACATTGTGGAAAGTATATGAATTTATTTGCATTCTGCAGAGGGAAATAAGTATTTGATCCCCCACCAACCAGTAAGAGATCTGGCCCCTACAGACCAGGTAGATGCTCCAAATCAACTCGTTACCTGCATGACAGACAGCTGTCGGCAATGGTCACCTGTATGAAAGACACCTGTCCACAGACTCAGTGAATCAGTCAGACTCTAACCTCTACAAAATGGCCAAGAGCAAGGAGCTGTCTAAGGATGTCAGGGACAAGATCATACACCTGCACAAGGCTGGAATGGGCTACAAAACCATCAGTAAGACGCTGGGCGAGAAGGAGACAACTGTTGGTGCCATAGTAAGAAAATGGAAGAAGTACAAAATGACTGTCAATCGACAAAGATCTGGGGCTCCACGCAAAATCTCACCTCGTGGGGTATCCTTGATCATGAGGAAGGTTAGAAATCAGCCTACAACTACAAGGGGGGAACTTGTCAATGATCTCAAGGCAGCTGGGACCACTGTCACCACGAAAACCATTGGTAACACATTACGACATAACGGATTGCAATCCTGCAGTGCCCGCAAGGTCCCCCTGCTCCGGAAGGCACATGTGACGGCCCGTCTGAAGTTTGCCAGTGAACACCTGGATGATGCCGAGAGTGATTGGGAGAAGGTGCTGTGGTCAGATGAGACAAAAATTGAGCTCTTTGGCATGAACTCAACTCGCCGTGTTTGGAGGAAGAGAAATGCTGCCTATGACCCAAAGAACACCGTCCCCACTGTCAAGCATGGAGGTGGAAATGTTATGTTTTGGGGGTGTTTCTCTGCTAAGGGCACAGGACTACTTCACCGCATCAATGGGAGAATGGATGGGGCCATGTACCGTACAATTCTGAGTGACAACCTCCTTCCCTCCGCCAGGGCCTTAAAAATGGGTCGTGGCTGGGTCTTCCAGCACGACAATGACCCAAAACATACAGCCAAGGCAACAAAGGAGTGGCTCAGGAAGAAGCACATTAGGGTCATGGAGTGGCCTAGCCAGTCACCAGACCTTAATCCCATTGAAAACTTATGGAGGGAGCTGAAGCTGCGAGTTGCCAAGCGACAGCCCAGAACTCTTAATGATTTAGAGATGATCTGCAAAGAGGAGTGGACCAAAATTCCTCCTGACATGTGTGCAAACCTCATCATCAACTACAGAAGACGTCTGACCGCTGTGCTTGCCAACAAGGGTTTTGCCACCAAGTATTAGGTCTTGTTTGCCAGAGGGATTAAATACTTATTTCCCTCTGCAGAATGCAAATAAATTCATATACTTTCCACAATGTGATTTTCCGGATTTAATTTGTGATGTGCTATCTCTCACTGTTACTAATAACCTACCCTTCAATTATGGGCTGCTCATGTCTTTGTCAGTGGGCAAACTTACAAAATCAGCAAGGGATCAAATACTTATTTCCACCACTGTATAAGTCATGTTAAGCTTCAGTTACTGCATCACTCATTGGTGGTTGAATCTGCAGTAAAAAAAAAAAAGCTAGAATTCTAAAAAATAGTTTAATATTCCTCTACAAAAGAATCCAATGTTGCTGAATATGATGGGCAAAAGGATGTTCCAGAATATAATGTTGAACGATGGAATAGCTGTTCATCAGTTCTAAATGATGCAGTTTCTCTATGCTGTTATAGAGCTGATACAAGAATCTGTACCTACTTCTTCAGCAGATTTTTCAATTCAAACCTTGTGTTGGACTCAAGAACTTGATGAGTGTGCAGTGTACCTTGTTTAGATCAGCTTATGACAACTTATGACACATTAAGAGGAACACACAAACAGTGAAAGTGACAACAAAAGTCCCAAATCAATGGTGCAGTGCAGAGTTTTATTAATAAGGTATAAATGACTCAGCACGAGCCTGGTTTCAGCCGCAAGGCCTTCCTCAAGAGTCAATACCAGAAAAATACACAAAGGTCTAATCCTGTGTAATGATAATGAATAACTGCAGGGGAAGGCTGCCTGTTAAATGAAGTGCTACTGTGGAAATGTGAAGACAAAGTACTGCGTTTGCTGGTTACATACCAGATATCGCTCATCTAAAGACACTGCCTCTATGAAGTGCTGCAAAGCAGCTCAATCATCAAGCAGAAAAAAGCAGAAGGCATCAAGAGGAACAGCAATACCCACCTATTGCTTGCAAGGCTAAAAGCTTTGGGCGTAGATGAAGATGTACATGATCAGATAACAGATGTTTCTCCGAGGACAAGCAGGCTGCTTGTTCTCACTGATGGGTGATGTCCACGGCAGCCCCCTCCAATCGGAAACTTCACTAGCAAAGGCCTTTGCTAGCTTTCGTGCGCCCATGCGCACCGCGCATGCGCGACCGTCTTCCCGCCCGAACCGGCTCGTGTTCGTCAGTCTTCTTTTGTCCGCGCTCAGGACGGTCGTGTTTTGCCGCCGTTTCGTGCCCCTCTAGTTGACCTTGCGCGTCTTCACGATTTTTCGCTTAAAAAAAAAAAAAAAAGAGACCGATCCGGTCTTTACCCCTTTCCCGTATTTCCAGCTTTTCCCCGCGTAAGTTTCCTTTCGCTTTCGGAACCGGCCTTTTTGGGCCTCGGTACGGGTTTTTTCTCCCTTCTTTTTGGTGCCTTTCGTCATCATCGCGAATTTTGATTTCACCGGCGTGATTTTTCCACCCATGCCATCGAAGTCTTTCAGCGGCTTCAAGAAGTGCACCCAGTGCGCCCGGGTAATCTCGCTCACTGATAGGCACGCTTTGTGTCTTCAGTGTCTGGGGGCTGGGCACCGCCCGCAGGCCTGCAGTCTTTGTGCTCTTTTGAAAAAGAGGACTCAGGTACTACTACTACTACTATTTAGCATTTAGCGAGATTGGCCCAGTGGAATGCTTTGTTCTCGGGCTCTTCGACGACAACAGCATGGGACTCGTCGAGTGCATCGATGTCAACAGCACACCCCCTTGGTAGATCTCTTTGCATCTCGAGCCAACCACAAGGTCCCTCAGTTCTGTTCCAGACTTCAGGCCCACGGCAGACTGGCATCGGATGCCTTCCTCTTGGATTGGGGGGACGGCCTGCTGTATGCTTATCCTCCCATACCTCTGGTGGGGAAGACTTTGTTGAAACTCAAGCAAGACCGAGGCACCATGATTCTGATTGCTCCTTTATGGCCGCGTCAGATCTGGTTCCGTCTCCTTCTGGAGTTGTCCTCCGAAGAACCGTGGAGATTGGAATGTTTTCCGACCCTCATCACACAGGACGAAGGGGTGCTTCTGCATCCCAACCTCCAGTCTCTGGCTCTCACGGCCTGGATGTTGAGAGCGTAGACTTTGCCTCTTTGGGTCTGTCGGAGGGTGTCTCCCGTGTCTTGCTTGCTTCCAGAAAAGATTCCACTAAGAAGAGTTACTTCTTTTTATGGAGGAGGTTTGCCGTCTGGTGTGACAGCAAGGCCTTAGATCCTCGCTCCTGTCCTACACAGACCCTGCTTGAATACCTTCTGCACTTGTCTGAGTCTGGTCTCAAGACCAACTCTGTAAGGGTTCACCTTAGCGCAATCAGTGCATACCATTACCGTGTGGAAGGTAAGCCGATCTCGGGACAGTCTTTAGTTGTTCGCTTCATGAGAAGTTTGCTTTTGTCAAAGCCCCCCGTCAAACCTCCTATAGTGTCATGGGATCTCAATGTCGTTCTCACCCAGCTGATGAAACCTTCTTTTGAGCCACTGAACTCCTGCCATCTGAAGTACTTGACCTGGAAGGTCATTTTCTTGGTGGCAGTTACTTCAGCTCGTAGAGTCAGTGAGCTTCAGGCCCTGGTAGCCCAGGCCCCTTACACCAGATTTCATCATAATAGAGTAGTCCTCCGCACTCACCCTAAGTTCTTGCCGAAGGTAGTGTCGGAGTTCCATCTGAACCAGTCAATTGTCTTGCCAACATTCTTTCCCCGTCCGCATTCCTGCCCTGCTGAACGTCAACTGCACACATTGGACTGCAAAAGAGCATTGGCCTTCTATCTGGAGCGGACACAGCCCAACAGACAGTCCGCCCAATTGTTTGTTTCTTTTGATCCCAACAGGAGGGGAGTGGCTGTGGGGAAACGCACCATTTCCAATTGGCTAGCAGATTGCATTTCCTTCACTTACGCCCAGGCTGGGCTGGCTCTTGAGGGTCATGTCACGGCTCATAGTGCTAGAGCCATGGCAGCATCAGTGGCCCACTTGAAGTCAGCCACTATTGAAGAGATTTGCAAGGCTGCGACGTGGTCATCTGTCCACACATTCACATCTCATTACTGCCTGCAGCAGGATACCCGACGCGACAGTCGGTTCGGGCAGTCAGTGCTTCAGAATCTGTTCGGGGTTTAGAATCCAACTCCACCCCCCTAGGCCCATGTTTATTCTGTTCCAGGCTACACTCTCAGTTAGTTGGATAAGTTCTTAGGTCAATCTCAGTTATGTCCTCGCCGTTGCGAGGCCCAATTGACCATGTTTGTTGTTTTGAGTGAGCCTGGGGGCTAGGGATACCCCATCAGTGAGAACAAGCAGCCTGCTTGTCCTCGGAGAAAGCGAATGCTACATACCTGTAGAAGGTATTCTCCGAGGACAGCAGGCTGATTGTTCTCACAAACCCGCCCGCCTCCCCTTTGGAGTTGTGTCTTCCCTTGTCTTTGTCTTGCTATATTCGGGACTGACGAACATGAGCCGGTTCGGGCGGGAAAACGGTCGCGCATGCGCGGTGCGCATGGGCGCGCGAGAGCTAGCAAAGGCTAGTGAAGTTTCTGATTGGAGGGGGCTGCCGTGGACGTCACCCATCAGTGAGAATAATCAGCCTGCTGTCCTCGGAGAATACCTTCTACAGGTATGTAGCATTCGCTTTCTTGAATGAATGAAATCTTTTTGGGGAAAAGGTTAAAGAAACAGTCTCCTTTAATTTAGGATAACTACACAACTATCCAAACTCTAGTCACAGATAATATTGAACAGCATTAAAATTCTTCACAGAGTAGAATATCAGTCATACAGAAGATCTTATTATTAGTATAGATGATACTAACCATATAGCTATGCATATCAAAGATCCAGAATTCAAAGATCTTCCCAACAATGTCTGTAGAGACAAATACCAACAGAAAAGAAACCTCAAAACTCAGGAAAATTAGTTCTTTTTTTTTTGTAAATATTTTTATTAGTACATGGATGCAGTTACAGACTTTATGAACAGTAACAATGCCAAGCAAAACACGTCCTTACAACTTTTACCAACAGTCTACTGACCTCCATGTTTTATTTTTAACTTTCATTGCTTCCCTCCCCCACCCAGTATCCCTCCCCCTACCTTCCCCCCTCCCCCCCTCCCCCCTGTTCCCCTCTCCCTCCCTCCTCCCCCTCCCTGCTTCTTCCTGCTTGGACAGCACACCATCTAAATAAACAGGTTCTTATTCAGGCACCGTAAGTAAGGTGCATGTTCTCCTCCATAACTCACGATACTGGCGAGCACCCATGGAAATCACGGATTTATATCTCAAAGATACCCAATTAGCCATCTCCATCATACTGTTCTTCCAGGCTGCCAGTACCGGGGGCTCTCTATGCACCCACTGCTTCAACACACATCTTTTAAGCAGGATCATGGCTAGCAATATAAATTTATACTGTGAGGCTCTGAGTCCCTGCTCCTTAAGAGCTTGTCCACAGCCCATTAACGTAATGGAATAATGCCACTCCACCGATTTCTGCAAGATCTCTTCCAGGAAGTCTATCGCCCCAGACCACAGCTCTTGCAAAGTTGGGCATTCCATGAAAGAGTGCAGAAAAGTGCCTACCGCTCCCCCACACTTGTCACACTTGTCACTGTCCCACATTCCCAGGGATTTCCCCCTTGCTTTAGTGATATGCACCCTATAAAGAACTCTGTACTGCGTATCTTGCAAGGATGCATTCGGAGTAATTCTCCGCAAGCCCTGAAAGATTGCACTCAATCTTTCCACCGATACCTCTTCTACAACATCCTTACTCCATGCTGCTGCTAGCGATGTCAAATGAGGTGCCCGCAATTGTTCCCTAATCATTTGACACCAGCCCGTCAACCTGTTATGAGGCGGGGTCATTTGTAAAAAAGTATAATCGAGTTTTGTGAATCTCACTGTCGTCCCGCTCCGGCGCTCCACACTCAGTATATAATCTCTTGCCTGTAGGTATGCGAAGAACTGAGAGCCAGGGATCCGCAACTCACTGCTCACCACTGCAAACGTGGGAAAGGCCTCCTCCCCCTCCCTTCGGAATTGGCCTATGAACCTGCAGCCTTTTTCTTTCCACTTACCAAAGACTGACACCCCCACCCCTGCTGGGAATGCCATATTTCCCACCAACGGCAAAAACGGGCTAGCCCCTGCGGTAATTCCCGCTTGCCCTCTCCACCATCTCCATGCCATTTGAAGAGCTGCTACATAGGGGTTGTCCACTTTCTTTTTTGCCCCCGACACTGCCCAGGACTCTAAAACCGTAAAGGGATCATTGGGCCTGCACCAGCTCTCCCAGAAACCCGAGGGAGCAAAAAATCCCTGCTCCGTGATCAATTCGTGGATCCACCTCATTAACGCAGCAACATTATAAATTCGCAAATCTGGGAGTCGGAGTCCTCCCTGCCCATGGTTCCTAATCATCTTTGCGAATGCTATCCTTGGGCATTTGGCGTGCCAAATAAAGGTGCTCACTACGCTTTTGTACAAACGCTGCTCCGAGGATTTCACCCACAGAGGGAGCATCTGCAGCGGGTAAAGTATCTTAGGCAACAATACCATCTTGACCAGCGCTATCCTCCCTAGAAAGTTCTCTGGCAGATCTTTCCACTTCTGACATATGTGTTTTACTTCCGCTAGTCGGTCCAGCACATTTTTTTTGTATACCCAAGCCGGATTTGCACTAATATAGATCCCCAAGTATTTAATACCCTCTGTAGCCCAGCGTAGTGGAAAGGAGATTGAGGTCCTACTCGCACAGGGGTCACTCACCGGCAATGCTTCGGACTTGTCAAAGTTTATGCTAAGACCCGAAAATACCCCAAATGCCTGAATAATTGCCATAGCCATCGGCAATGTACGGGCTGCCTCATCCAGCAAAAGCAGCATATCATCTGCAAATAGATTGATTATGTATTCCTCTCCACCCACTTTCAATCCCTTCATCGTGGCCTCCTGTCGCAACTTTGCAGCCAGGGGTTCCAAAGTAAGGAGAAATAGTAGCGGTGAGAGGGGGCAGCCCTGCCTAGTCCCCCCCCCCCCCAAAATAAAAGTATCTGTCAAGGAATCATTGACAAGGAGCTGCGCCGTCGGGTTACTGTATAGCGCTCGTACCCAACCCAGAAAATCTCCATTAATACCAAAGCGTTCCAGAATCCAAAACAAATAGGACCAGACCACCTTGTCAAAAGCCTTTTCTGCGTCAAGGCTTGCCACTATAGCATCTCCCGCTCTGCCATTTCCCTCCAATAGTATTCGGCTCACTTTCACAATATTGGCTGATGCAAACCTCCCCTTAACAAAGCCCACTTGGTCCGGGTGAACCAGGTCAGGGACCACCCCCCCCAGTCTGTCTGACAATACCGCTGCCAGAATCTTTATGTCCTGGTTTAGCAGCGATATAGGCCTATAAGAACCCACTAATTCTTCATCTTTCCCTGGTTTAGGGATCAACACAATATGTGCATGATTTAATACCGTCCCCATCTCACCCTTTTCCTTGGTCTCTTCACACATAGCTACAAAAGGTGCCACCATTACATCTTGCAAGATTTTATAATACTCCGCTCCTAGCCCGTCCGGGCCCGGTGCCTTGGCCAGCTTAAGACGCTTGACCACTTGTTGCACTTCCTTTCCTTGGATGGGCACGTTCAGCCCCCTCCGCTGTTCCTCTGAAATCCGGGGCAACCCTATCCCTTCAAAGAATTCCAAGCATTTTTCCTCTGAAAACTCTCCTGCCTGATATAGGTGTGAGTAATATTGAACAAATTCTTTTTTAATGTCAGACAACTGGGTTTTAACCTCCCCTTCCCTGTTTCGTATTTTAGCTATAAATCTTTTTGCCGTTTTTTGCTTCACTAAAGACGCTAGTAATTTGCCCGTCTTATTGCCCCATTGATGTAATTTGTATTTATATAACTTGATATTATAGAGTGCACTTTCCTCCAATACATCCTGCACCTCCTTTCTAGATTCCATGTATGCCTTCCTATTGATATCAGAAGGGTGCCCAACAAACATTCGTCGGGTATCTCTCAATTTTATGGTAAGGGCCCTTATTTTTTTCCCCTCGCTTTTTATTCAGGGAGGTCGTATACGAAATAATCTTCCCTCGCAATACTGCCTTTGAGGCCTCCCAGAACACTCGTGGGGTCACATCTTGCGCATCATTTTCTATCATATAATCTATCCAACTCTTTCTCAGATAAGTATGGAAGTCCCTGCTTTGGTATAGTGCTGGGTTCATACGCCACCGGTCGGCCCCGTCCCGCCCTCCCTCATGCCACACCATCCACACCGGCGAGTGGTCAGATACCTCTGGCTCCCCAATTCCCGACTGTTGCACCCTTAAGGCCATCGTGTAAGGCACTAACAGGTAGTCTAGGCGAGAGTGTGTCCCATGTGGATGCGAGAAAAAAGTAAAATCCACCTCACTAAGATGCTGATGTCGCCATATATCCACTAAATCTAACTCTTTCATCAAAAAATTGACCCCTTTGTCTTCCTGGCCTTTGCCCACCCTTCTTGGGGGCTTACAATCTATGGAAGGATCGCTGGTAATATTAAAGTCCCCCCCTATTATTAATTGATATTGATCAAATGTTACCAGTTTAGCAGTCAGCAACGTAAAAAAGCTGTGAGAGTATACATTGGGTGCATATACACTACACACCCCCACCCTTCTGCCCTGCATTTCTCCTGCTATTATAACAAACCTCCCTTCAGGGTCTTGATACATTATGTGCAGGTTAAAGCTAATGGTTTTCTTAAGTAGTATGGCTACCCCTCTTTGCCTCCCATTGTAGGATGCAAAGAATACATCTCCTACCCAGTCCCTTTTCAGCTTTAAGTGTTCCAGCTTGCTTAAGTGGGTCTCTTGCAGCAGAGCTATATCAGCCTTCTGCCTCCTGAGTGCCTGTAATATTTTTGTACGCTTTATTGGAGAGTGCACTCCATCAACGTTCATTGTCACAATCTTTAAACTAGCCATACAAATTCAGCTTATCGTCTCCACTTGCGCAAAACTCATTTACTGAGTCCGAGGGCCTCCCAGCTAAGCCCCCGGACCACTCATCCACTCCTGCATCTCCTCTTGTTCTGCAGTGCCCATGCATTATCTCTCCAAGCTGGCAACCCTTATCAACTGTTCCCGTGCTGTCCCATTGGTTGTTCACAGAACCCTGCGCTTCACTCTCTCCCTGTCCCCTCTGTTCCCGCTTCTCAAATCTCCCCTCCCCCCTCCCTTCCCTTCCCACCCTTTCCCGTTTCTTATCCCATTTTACCTGCTTCCTAGTAAAACCCATTCTGTCCTCTCCACTCTCTTTCAAGCCACAACACACTCACCCCTCTTGTACACCACCAACTCTCCCGGCCTCCCCTGCCCCTCTTCTTTCCCCCCCCCCCCCCCCCCCCCCCCGACTCCCAAACATGTTTAAAGTTTCAACATGCATCAACGAACATATGGCAATCTATAACAAAACCTGCCATCAACTCTTAATACCAGGAGGTGTCCAGCAATGAGCTCTTTCAGATATGCAGTTCTGGTGGCTGTCACGATTCCACTTAAGGGCTCGGAGTGGCTGCTACCTCGATCATCATGGGTTCCGCTTTCGCTGACTGCCACTTCTACTAGGGTGATTCTGCTCCCTTTTGGTGGTCAGCAGGGCATGTCCCCCACTCCCGCCGCTCTCAAAACCTCTTCGCCAGCCACCTCCTTGTCCTCCTGTAACAAGTCTCAATCTCCTGTCAGCAGTCTCATTATACTACGCCATTTCACATTCATGGCGCGTCGCACCTCCTGCTTCATTTCAAATTGGTCACAAACGTTTCAAGTGCGGCTGATTCAGTGAAAAACAAAGTCTTATTCTCGTGCAGCACTCTAACTTTCGCAGGGTATAATAAGGAGAAGCGGACTCCCTTCTCATACAGTCTTTTGCAGTGCCGGCCCATGATTCTCCGCTGCTCAGAGACTATCGCTGAATAATCCTGGAAAAGCATTATTTTTACACCATTATATTCTAGTCCTGGCTTGCGTCGGTGTGCCTGCAAAATAGCCTCCTTGTCTGCATAATTCAACAGCTTTGCCAGTACTTGTCGGGGCCTGTTCTCTCCCGGTCGCTCTGCCCCCACTCTGTGCACTCGTTCCACGTGCAGCGTGTTCCCGCTCGCGTCCAGGCCCAGTTGTGCAGGGAGCCATTTTCCTACAAAGTCCCGGAGCTCCGATGCTTTAACTGTTTCAGGGAGACCCACAATCCTGAGATTATTTCTCCTGCTACGATTCTCTAAATCATCCGCTTTCTGTTCTAGTTGCTCGCATTTGCGCTCCAGTGCCGCTACCCTGCTATTCACTCCTGCCGCTGTATCCTCACACTGGGAGACCCGATCTTCCACATGTTGTAAACGAGCACCCTGGCGTTCTAGCGTCTCCCTAATCTGGTCTACTGACGCTTGCAACTTCGAGAGTTTCTCCTCCAACACCACCGATATCTGCTGTGCCAGGTCTCTAACCAGTTCAGGCGGCAACGGGCTTGCCATTGGCACTTCGGAGATCGCCGCCATTTTCTTTTGTTCAGCGCCAACCCTTTTTTTCCTTCGCGGGACCTTGGCGGGCATGCCCTGCCAACTCTCGAGTTTCAATCAGTCTCAATCTTTCCAGTGCTCTCCTCTCACTAGTACGTTTCTGCCTGTTCCTTCTGGGAGTCGGTACGGGGGAAAATCCTGGGTTTTATCGCTGTTTTTCCTGCGAGCAGGTCGGAGCCGATGTTTCAGGCGTCCACTCAGCTACCCGCCATCACGTGACCCCAGGAAAATTAGTTCTAAACTAAGCCTTCCTAGTTTTTGGCAACACCAATTATCTCAGTATACCAGTGGGAAGGAGATGGACTCTTTCTAAAAGAATGGAAGAACATAATAAAAGACAAACTGATAACCAATATTATCTGAAAGGGTTACAAATTATGGGGATCAACTTTTTATCCACTGCCTATAAGTTGATGTCAATTACTTATGCAAGAAATCAGCACAATAATGCTGGAAAATGCTATCGAAAAAGTTCCATGTGACAAGGAGAACCATAGGTTCTATGCCAAGAAATCAGGAAGATTGCAGCTGATATTTCACTTTGAGAACTGAAAAAAATCATAATATAGGAAAAATTCAAAATGAATTCTTTAGCCTCTATTTTACCTGTCCTTCAAAAAGATGAATGGTTGATCTCCTTGAATTTAAAAGACTCTTATACCCATATTCCAATTTATCCAAACCACAGGTGCTTTTTGCACTTCAGATTTCTAGATTGACACTGATTCTTCTGTATGGACTTTCATCAGCCCCTCAAGTTTATATGAAATGGGTGGTGGCGGCAGCAGAAGCAGCACAGTTATAGCAAAGAGAATATTTGTTTTTTCCATACTTCGATAACTGACTGATTTCTGGAAACACATCCCAAAGGGCAATAACCTCCCTGAACCGATCAATACAATTACTTACAGATTTGGGATGTGTTATAAATTAAGAATAATCGACTCTTGTCTCTGCATAGTCAATAGAATTCATAGGAGCATACTCCATCAGCCAGAGCCAGAGGGCCAATGCAATATTGAACCTATTGGCCATGATTTGTTCGATGAGGTATCTGCAAAACACTTCCTGAAATTGAACAGCCACATGGTAGTGACACAACAGTATATGTGGAGGACTTCGAAACCCATAGTATCGAAACAAGATGGGCGTCCATCTTTTGTTTCGATAATACGGTCGGGGACACCCAAATCTCAGCATTTAGGTTGACCTTAGAGATGGTCTTCCTTAGATGATCGTCCCCAGTTTTCGGCTTATTGCATAAATGTAAATTTAAAAATTTATAAATAAACAAAATTTAAAAAAAAAGGAAAACACACAATCTCTAATTGGCTGGCGGACTGCATATCCTTCACTTATGCCCAAGCTGGGCTGACTCTGGAGGGCCATGTTAAGGCTCATAATGTAAGAGCCATGGCTGCGTCAGTGGCTCACTTGAAGTCAGCTTCTATTGAAGAGATTTGCAAGGCTACAACGTGGTCATCAGTCCACACATTCACATCTCACTACTGCCTTCAGCAGAATACCCGACATGACAGTCGGTTTGGGCAGACGGTGCTGCAGAATCTGTTCAGGGTTTAGAATCCAACTCCACCCTCCTAGGCCCATTTCTGTTCTGTTCCAGGCTGCACTCTCACTTAGTTTTGTTTCTTTTCAGGTCAATCTCTGTTAGGTCCTTGCCTTTGCGAAGCCCAGTTGACCAATGTTCATTGTTTTGAGTGAGCCTGGGGGCTAGGGATACCCCAGTTGTGAGTATAAACCAGCCTGCTTGGCCTCAGAGAACATGAAGATACATACCTGTAGCAGGTATTTTCAGAGGACAGCAGGCTGATTATTCTCACAAACCCACCCTTCTCACCTTGGAGTTGTTTCAGTTCTCCTTTTGCTGTTTATTCAACTGAGGAGGGCACGCTCGCGTTGCAGGCGGGAAGCCGTTCGTGCATGCGCAGAGTGTTCGGGCCGCACGAAGGAGCATTCTGGAAACCTCTTTTTTTGCTGTGCAAGTTTTTTCCTGGTCTCCTGGGCCATCGCAAACGATGACCCATTTGTGAGAATAATCAGCCTGCTGTCCTCGGAGAATACCTGCTACAGGTATCTATCTTCATGATTCAGTCAATTGTTGGATGTCTGCAAACAGTCTAAAGCTGAATATTAATAAGGCGCAGATCTTATTATTGACAACTTTTTGAATCATTTGATATACCAACAATGTATATATAACTAACAAATTTGTTCCTATTGTTCAGGATTTGAGAGATCTGGGTTTGATGCTTGACAAGGTTTGACTATGGAAGTGCAGGTGCAAAAGATTATTAAAGATGTTTATTTTAAATTACAATTAGTGAGAAGATTGAAGAATTTACTGAAGCAGCATAATTTTAGAACTGTTATGCAAAATTTATTAATTCCTTGTTCTGATTATGCTAATGTCTTATTGTTAGGACTCAACTCAGATTAAAGCATTACATATAGTGCAGAACTCAGTGGCCAGGGTCTTGACAGGGGCCAGTCATTTTGAACACATTACTCCTGTACTGAAAAGTTTACACTTGTTGCCTATTGAGTACAGGATCCAATTTAAAATTCTTTGTTTAGTTTTTAAAATATTATTGCAATAGGTCTCAAAGATTTTGGCAACTAAGCTTCATAATTATTAGACAAATTGTTAAGATCAGGAACCCAACAATTACTTAATATCTTATGCTGCCTCTTATAATTAGGAACATCAAAGATTTTAAAGAGTTCAAAAGGGAGCTTAAAACTCTTTTCTTTATGCAGGCTTTTAATTGGGGTAATGAATGAATTTTCAGTAATTACCTTTTAATAGACTGATTTGTTTCATATGCCTTTATGTAGAAATTTATTATGAATTTGGTCTGTTTTTATATTATGTATATGTTTATGTGATCCACTAAGAACTATGGATTAAGCGGAATAAAAAGAATTTAAATAAATAATAACCTCCTGTAAAATACTAACAAATGTGAAAGCAGAGTCTGCACTTATACGGGTATATTATAAAATTCCTAAATTTACATGCATACTTGCAGAAGCTATGCACTAACATTTACATCAGTCCTTAAGATGGTATACATGTGCATTCTTTTGCACCAATGTAAGTGTTCTATGATGTCAAATAGACACATACATAACTTTATAAAATAGGCAGATGTAAACACATGCTACTGGGGCGCAACTTTATAAAACTACCCTTATAACAACTCACATCGACAAAAGTTGAGCATTAACCAATAGGTTATTTTCAGTTCAAAACAATTAGGGCTCCTTTTACAAAGCGGTACTACCAATTAACGTGTGTTGAATGTGAAGAAGACCACTGCTTTAAAAAGGAGCCCTTAATGAGGTTGGCTTTTGAATATTGACTGCAGTATTTGTAGCATCCCCAACCCCTGCCAGCTCAATGAGCAGAAGAAATATAGATTCAAACTCAGGTCTTCTGGAGAGTAGCCCACAGTCATATTATTATAGCTTGGACTGCAAATGTACAAATGATGATATTTGAAGTCAACACGGCAAAAGTGATGCACTAAAGATAATTTGGTGCTCATTTTCAATGCAGATGGGTGTCTCAAAATGCCCCCCAAAATGTCCATCTGTCAAAAAAAATTCAAATCGTGATTTTCAAAAGGCAGAATTTGGACACTCTACCAAATTGGATGGCAGAGGCGGGGCTGGTGGTTCGGAGGCGGTGTTAGTGCTGGGCAGATTTATACGGTCTGTGCCCTGAAAATGACAGATACAAATCAAGGGGCTGGTGGTTGGGAGGCGGGGCTAGTGCTGGGCAGACTTATACGGTCTGTGCCCTGAAAATGACAGATACAAATCAAGGGGCTGGTGGTTAGGAGGCGGGGCTAGTGCTGGGCAGACTTATACGGTCTGTGCCCTGAAAAAGACAGATACAAATCAAGGTAAGGTATACACAAAAAGTAGCACATATGAGTTATCTTGTTGGGCAGACTGGATGGACCGTGCAGGTCTTTTTCTGCCGTCATCTACTATGTTACGCTGCAGTTCATCCAAATAGCAAGGGAATGTGTTGTGGCCATGTTTAGGGCAGGACTAGGGCGGTCCCAAATTTAAGATGTCCTGCAGCGATAATTGAAGGGCATCCTAAGTTAGACCTGTTTCAATCACGTCCAGGTATAGAAAGGTGCACTGACTGAGTAACTGGCCACTAGATGGATTAAGGAATGACCATTGGAGTGGAGGAGTAGCCTAGTGGTTAGTGCAGTGGACTTTTATCCTGGGGAACTGAGTTCAATTCCCACTGCAGCTCCTTGTGACTCTGGGCAAGTCACTTAACCCTCCATTGCCCCTGGTACAAAATAAGTACCTGAATATATGTAAACCGCTTTGAATGTAGTTGCAAAAACCTCAGAAAGGTGGTATATGAAGTCCCATTTCCCTTTCCCCCTTAATTCGCCAGTGGTATTATGGGCATTCTGAACACAGTAGCAGGTCTGAAGGGTAGCCTAGTGTAGTGTTTTCCAAGTCTGGTCCCGGAGTACCCCCTTGCCAGTCAGGTTTTCAGGATATCCACAATGAATATGCATAAAAGAGATTTGCATATAATGGAGGCACTGTATGCAAATCAAGTTCATGCATAATCATTGTGGCTATCCTGAAAACCTGACTGGCAAGAGGTACTCTAGGACCGGACCGGACTTGGGAAACACTGGCCTAGTGGTCTTTGCAGTGGAGTGTAAACCAGGGGACTCAGGTTCACATCCCAATTGAACTTACCCTTTTTTTTTAACCTTTACATTTTGAACCCTAAATTAAATTGTGTACCTAAATATTAAAGACACCTGAAATGTTGAAGGCTATTGAGGTGGTGTACATTCAGGTACAGTAGGTATTTCCCTGTCTCTGGAGGGGGCTCACCATGTAAAATAACAGAACTTGCAGTGGAGTATGAACCTAGGTGCCCTGGATTAAAGTCCACTGTACTGACCACTAGGCTGCCTTTCTGCTCTGCAGGGATGTCTGTGTGGCCATTTTTGTACAAATGCTACCAGACAGATATCCTTGTCCCTGGTTTTTTGGATATTTTATTTTGGAAAATGGCTGTTCATTTTGAATGTTCTCACATATTTTCAAATGGGAAACCCCAAAGTTTTTACTGTTTGAAAATGGCTGTGAGATGGAAGGGTTTTTTTGGATGCTATGAGCGGCATGTCCTCTTCTGACGTGAACATTCTTTCGAAAATGTCCCTTCATGTTTTCAGTCTTGGTTTTTATCATGTGATTGTGATCCCTGTTAGAAAATAATTGCTTTCCTCTAGAGCTGTGATGTCCATTGTACAGTTTGTAAGACCTGCAATCTAATGCAACCTTTTAAAAAAGTAAACATTTTTATTGAATTTTGTTATGAGTCTTTGTATTCTCCCATTAGGTATTTGATATTCTACCACTCTATGGTGTACTACAGCCAGGTGAGAGCCAGCAGGTGGCATTCACCTTTTTTGGACATGCTAACATCAATATACAGGCAAAGGCATTATGTACTGTCGAAGCAGGTCCTACCTATGAGATCATGCTGTATGGAGAAGCCTCGCTTGTTAGTTATGTTCTCAGCACAAAGGAAGTTGACTGTGGATTGCAGGTAAGAGTCACCCAATGACACCATGGATGCCAGGGTGGTGGTGAACAGCCTGTGATTTTGTTTCCATTACCAGTACCTTTTAACTTTTGGAATAATTTTTATTTTTGTGTAGCAGCCTTGGTGGCTAGGCATATAGTGTGAGACAGAGACAAAACTTTAAGCTCCTGACTCCTGGGCCTGTGTTTTTTGTATAAATCTCTTTATTAAAAGTCAGATTAATTTTACAAGTTTGAAAACCATGTTTAACAGTTAGTCTCGTCTCAGAATAAACAAATAAGTATGTTACTATGTTTTCTCCCTCTCCCACCCTCCCCCCTCCCGTTCCCCCCCTCCCTCCGAACAGTTGCCTATTCCTGCTATTGCATATCTATCTCTTTGCATTCAGTCCAGCTTATAAATTCAAAATCTTGCTTCGCGCTGATGAAGTCAATGTGTCCCAAAAGGGTGCCCAAGTGGTACAAAATATATCTCCTTTCTTTGAGGTTAAGTCTGATATTCCTGAACGTTCCAAAGTACAAAATTGAATCATTGACGAGCGCCAGTGTGCGATCGTGGGCCCAGCCGGATCTAACCACAGCTGCAATATCACCTTCCTTGCCATCAACATAGCTTTTTTCAGGAAGATTTTCATGCCTCGTGGTGTAGGACTCTGTATGTGGAAGATGTCAAACAATTGCTCCGGTGATGGGCGCCAAACAGCTTTCCAAAAGATAGAAACATGTCTTGTGAGAGCTACCCAAAATGGCTTGATTCTCCTGCAGGTCCAAAACATATGGCCCAAATGGGCTTGTTCCTCTGTACATCTTGGGCAGTTGTTATTTTCTCGTAGAGTAGCCCGATATGCTCTGTGTGGTGAGATATGTAATCTTAGTACAAACTTATAATGCAACTCCCACCAACTGGCATTATCTGTTAGATGATAAACTGACATTAGACAAGACTCTACCTGGTCTGGTCTCATATTTAAGACTAACTCTTGACTCCATTTCTGTGCTTCTTTCGAATAATCATATTTTCCAATTCTATCTCTCAACATGCCATGAAAGTATTTTAGCGGGGTGCGGAGTTGGGCCTCTAAATCCAATATATCCTTCAGTCTCTCCCATACTTCTGAAGTGAGCATCCTACTGTCCAAGGACTGCACATAGTGGCGAATTTGATAGTATGCAAATATGTCACCTTCGGCTAGACCAAATTCCTCACATAAACTTTGAAATGGCTTAATAGTCCCCTGCTCCGTTATCACATGAAAGAGATAACATATCCCTTTCGCGGCCCACACTTGAAATACTCGCGATGTATCTCCCACAGGGAAATCACAATTCCCTTGAATTGGCAGTAGCGGGGTCATCTTAGGGTTTATAGCATATATTCTACACATCAACCTCCATGCCCTACGCAGAGGCCGAAAAATTATATTTAAGTGTCTCGAGAGGTTTGTTCCCTTTGCCGTGGAATGGAGCCAATGAGCAAAATGCTGTGGTTTCAGGAGGGATATTTCTGACCTGGTACAGGTGAAAAATTGAGTCGATCTGAACCAGTCTGAGAGGTGACGAGCACTACTAGCTACTGTGAAAAGGCGTAAATTCAACAACCCCAATCCCCCCTTGACACGTGGTAACATGGCTCTCACGAGTGATATACGTGTTCTTTTCCCTTGCCAAAGAAATTTGGTTAACTGCCTGCCCAACCATTTTTCGTCTTTATAACTCAACATGAGTGGCAGAGTTTGAAACATATAAATCCATTTTGGAAATAAGATCATATTGTACAGCGCCACTCGTCCCAGCAATGAAATGGGTAATCCCTGCCAGCCCCGCATTACCTCTTCCATTTTGGTTTTGTGGGCCTCTATATTTTTATGGTATAGTTGTGATAGATCCGCCGGAATATATATCCCTAGATATTTTACTACTGTAGATTCCCACTTTAACGGGAATGGGCCAACCCAATTATCTTTTATTTCAGACTGAATTGGTAAGACCAATGATTTTTGATAGTTTAGGGAGAATCCTGAGTAAAAGGTGAATTCATCTAGTGTTGACAGTAATCTTGGTATAGAACTATCTGGTCGAGTGAGCGTGAGGAAAATATCATCCGCAAACGCCAATATCTTCACTGGCTGCTCCGGCAACTCAACCCCAAAAATATCCGTATCTTGCTGTATGGTTCGCAATAAGGGTTCTAAATAAAGCAAGAATAATAATGGGGACAATGGGCATCCCTGCCTCGTTCCCTGGGACACCTCAAATGAATGTGATTTATATCCATTTACCAAAATACTAGCAGTCGGGTTGTAATATAGAGATTTAATAGCCTGTAGGAACCAACCTCCTATACCTATATGTGTAAGAACCTGAAATAAATAATCCCATTGAACCTTATCAAATGCTTTCTCCGCATCTAGACTGACCAATGCTAATTGTTGTTTGTTTGATTTACAATGAGCTATAGATAAAAGTACTTTCCTCACATTTAGGACAGAATGACGTCCTCGTACAAATCCTACTTGATGTTCTCCCACTACCTGAGGTATATGAATAGCTAGTCGGTCAGCTAGAATCCTGGCCAAAATTTTTAGGTCAACATTTAGTAAGGATATAGGCCTATAGGATTCAACCCTGTCACGCGGTTTACCGGGCTTTGGTATTAGAGTGATCAACGCTTCATTTTCCAGAGAAGAGAAAAAACCCCTATCCACCACTGCATCATAGTAATCCAGTAATGGGCCACACAATTGTAACTCCAACATTTTGTAATACTCATGGGAAAAGCCGTCTAAGCCCGGAGATGAACCTCCTGGCAGGGATTTAATTACTTTTTGAATTTCTACGGCTTGGATAGGCTGTGATAAGTGGAGCTGAGCTGCTGAAGATAGCTTTGGTAGACCTGCGTCTTCAAGATAATCAGTTAAAACCGGGCCTTGCTCATTTTGTGGCCTTGTGTACATCTTTTTGAAATATGAATGGAAAACATGTGCCATTTCTGTTGGAGTAGAAGTAGGGCATCCACCTTCTGTACTTATCATAGGGATGAATTTCGAATGAGTTTCAGAACGTGCCAGGTGTGCTAGTAATTTCCCGGATTTGTTTCCAAAACGTTGGTAGTTATGTTTCCTAAAGATTAGTCTGGATTTAGTTTTTTCGTGAATATATGCATTTAATGCCGCTAAGGAAGCATTCATCTGCTCTCTATTTAAGGGTGTTGGATTTGCTATAAATATCTGTTTTGTTTTTCGGTAATCCTTTTCTAGATTAATAATAGCAGTCGCTAAACGTTTATTTCTAGCACTCATAAATGCTATCACCTCTCCTCGCATCACTGCCTTGGAAGCTTCCCAAAAGAGTGTTGCAGATGAACAGGAGCTTAAATTTGTTTCCTCATAATTTTTCCAACTCAATAGTAGATGTTCTAGAAATTTTTTATCTTGTTTTAAATAAGAGGGGAATCTCCACATATGAGACTCCCTAGCTCTCTCCTCCATTGTCAAATCTATCCATATTGGAGTATGATCTGAAACAGCTAACGGGCCAATGATAGCTTGGTGGATTTTATGAAACCAAGTGGTAGATATCAGTATATAATCTATGCGTGACCAAGTTTGGTGGGCCTTCGATTGATGTGTGTAATCTTTGACAGTAGGATTTAGTAGACGCCACGGGTCTACCACTTGTAAGGTGGAGCAAAAATGAGCAAGTCCTCCCTTCCTCCCAGACCCCGGGCCAGGGCTTGGTGATGATCGGTCCAATTGTGGGTCTAAGACTGTATTGAAATCACCTGCCCAAACCCAAGGGGCATCTAGGTATTTATGACCCAGAGTTATAAGAGATTGAAAAAAGGATTGTGAATACCCATTAGGCCCATAGAGTGCACATAAGTAAAAGTTTTGACCCTGATAATTTACCTTCAAGAGTACTATTCTACCTTCACTGTCTTTATACAATAGCTGTGTCTGACATTGCAATCTTTTTTAAATCAAAATGGCTACCCCACTACGTTTTTTGTCCGCAGACGAGTAGTAACAATGTTCTACCCATTGCTGCTGCAATTTTTGGTGTTCCGTGTCCGTTAGTTTTGTTTCTTGCAGACACGCTATGTCTGCATTCTGTCTTTTTAATTGAGTCAATATTTTGGAACGTTTTATTGGGGATGAGATGCCGGCAACATTCCACGAAACTATTCTAAGTTTGACCGCACCTTTTGGTTTTGCCTGTCACCACATCTCAAGATTTTAACCATTTTGTTTTGAGCCCCCGGATGCCCAGCCTCCTCCGGGAACCACTCTCTCTGAGACACTAACCTGCTGACCAATCTCTCAGATTGGGGAAAACCGTCATGGACTTTTGGACGGCAACCCACTGAGAAATTAGACCGCAAGGATTTATAATTATTTGCTATTACCTCCTTCACATTTATCATTTTTTGCATGCACTTAGCAGTATAGTTTTTTCTTACCCACACTCCCAGCCCCCTCCCTCCCCCCCCTTCTTTTAAACCCCCAAACTCCCACCATTTTGTCCCGGACCTTCTACGTCAAGCGCGGGACAATAGTCAGAATGATGCCCTAAGGGACCCCCCATCCTTCATTTATAATGTATAACATTTCGTTTTCTATTACACTATATCTCTGGAACTTACTTCTATACAAGTTACCATTAGCATTTCTTTTACAATTATAAGTTTCAATAAAAGTCAATCAAACCCGTCAGGATTCTATTTCTAATGTCTCCAGCCAGCTTTTTGCCTCCTCAGGCGAGTGAAATGAGTGCCAGCGATTCCCTTGTGAAACTTTCAGTATGGCTGGATATTGTAAGGAAAAGCGTAGGTGTTTTGCTACTAGTAGCGCACAAACTGGAGAAAATGTCCGTCGCTTCGTGGAAAGAGCCCCGGAGTAATCCTGGAAGAGTCGTATTCTCTGCCCATCAAATTTTACATCCTCCGGATGGCTTTTATAATGACTTAGAATCTGTGCTTTTTGTGAGTATCGATGAAACTTTGCGATTATGATCCTGGGCCTATTGTCCGTCGCACGGACTGGCCCCACTCGGTGAGCACGTTCTAGGGTGATAGGATAAATTTCCCCCGCTGACGGAAATTGTGCTGTTAGCCAAGTTTGCAGAGTGGTTAGTAAAGATTTTTCTGGCAGCGATTCAGGAAAGCCGAGAAATCGCAAATTTTCTCTTCGAGATCTATTTTCTAGATCTTCAATCTTCTCTTGTTGAGATTTAGTTAAGGATTCCAGCTGCTTTATCGCTGAGGAGTGTGATTCCAGAATGTCTTCGACGTCTGATACTCTACACTCCAACTCCCCGGCTCGCCGAGTAAGTTCCGCGGTAGACTGAGCAATCCCTGCTATCTGTTCCGATAATTGTAAAAACCGGGGATCCAGTGCTTTTACTACCGCTTCTGTTATCTCAGGGATCAAGGTGGATGGCTGTTGTATTTGCGAGGGAGATGGTGGCGTCGATGCCATCTTGTCTTCCCCCATGCGCGCACGATCTTGTATTCTTTTTGAAGATTTTGAGGACATTTGCGTTGAATGTCTGCTTAGAAATTTGTCCATGCGTTCTTCTCCGGTATTTGAGGTAGTTTCAGTTCCAATTAACGTCGTTCTGCTAACAAAAAGAGTCGAAGGATGGGGTTCCCTGAGCGGGCGAAGCTAGGCACGTCCACTTCCCCTCACAGCATCACGTGACTCCCTCCTGGGCCTGTGTTTAAGCATCAGTAGAGCTAACCCTCAAGGCCCTGTCTCTGTGGGAGCTGCCTTTTTCCTGTGCTGCATGAGTCCTTTTATCCTCAAGCATTCCAATACCTCCACTGTGAATATCTGCTGTTTATGTTTAATTGTATTGCTGATTGAATTTGCCATTTGTTGTCTTGAATGTGAAAGGATAATTGAAATTTCTATGCATGATTGAATGAATAAATAAAATATGAGCCACATTTCTATTAAACCTGAGTCAATAGTTCATTGATTTGTTCATCGTTAAACAGATTAACTAATCACTTTAAAGATCTGACAGCTTGCATCAGTGAAAATTCATTGCATTATCCATGTGACTAGTCAACAAAAGGTAACCTCATAGCAATGTTTTGTATACTTCAAAAGTCAACATACAGCAGTCCAAAAGAAAGCGCGTAGCTTAAGTGATGGGCACAGTTGACAAGTCCATGAACTTCCATGACTCATAGGCAGATGATCAAAAGCCCCACGCTGTTCCAAACAGCGCTCTAAAAATAGTGCTGGAACAGCACGGGACTTTACCGGACCTATGATCAGAAATAATTGCATGCAAATTTAAGCACACAATTCTCTCTGATCATGGGGTAGAAGTGCGGGCCCAATCCTCCCGCACTTGTTTGACAGGTCTAAGCTGTCAAAAGGCCAGACCTGTCAAACACAAGGGCTGGAGGTCCATGGGACCACCAGACCCCAACTACCCCCACCTGAGCCAAGCGAAACGGGGGCTGGAGGTCCGGTGGACCTCCGGTCCCCTCCGACACAGGTTCAGTAGCCCCAGCAGAAACCCCGAGCTGACCCCCCTCCCCCCAGCAACAGGGGGCTGTAGGTTCGGATGACATCCGGTCCCCCGAACCCCCACTGACACAGTTTCAGGGGGGGCTGGAGATCCAGTGGTTCTCCATCCTCCCTAACCCCCCCAACATCCCTTAGATGTCCCTGGTGGCCCAGTGGGCCACGGATGAATCCCACCCCCCTCCTGGTAGTCTAGCGGCCCTTTCCCACCCCCTACCTTGTTGGAGGAGGGAGGTGGCCTCCCTTCTCTTCCATCGGCGATGCCTGCAAAATGGCGACGCCCAGCCCTGCCCATTGCATCCTGGGATGTGCTGTCTGGGGCTTCACACCATATAAGGGAGGCGGCACCAACGGAATGGGAGAGAGGCCACCTCCCTCCTCCAACTTAAGGTAGGAGGTGGAGAAGGACCACTAGATGACCAGGTGGGGGGGGGGGGGGGGATTCACCATCGGCCCACTGGGCCACCAGGGACATCCAAGGGATGTTGGGGGGGGGTTAAGGGGGCTGGAAACCCACCAGATCTCCAGCCCTCCCTGAACCTGTGTTGGGGGGGATCGGGGACCGGAGGTCTGCTGGACCTCCAGCCCCCCGTTGCTGGGGGGGGAGTTGTTTGGGTCATCTCGGCTCAGGGTTTCTTCGGGGGCTGCTGCATTGGGGGGAATGGGGGCCTGCTAACATGCAAATGCATGCTGGACAGGGCTCACCATTCCTCCCCAAGCTGGCTTAGGGTTTGCCATGGCCAGCGAGCCAATCTTTGGCGCGCTGGTCGCTGATCATTGAGGATGAATAGGTTTAGCCTTGTTTTGCATGCTAGTTGCGTTCAGAGCCTGTGAGCACATTTCACGCACTCGGGGGCTCTGATCATGGGGCAGTAGCAAACGCAGGCGCTAGTATGGCACTAACAGCCTCTAGCACCCTAGCCCCTGTGTTTGCTTCTGATCATCGGCCCATCAGTGCTGACATCAACTGCAAATATAAATCCCCTGGACAACCGATGCTTTGTTGAGTGAGCGTATGTTAGACCTGTTTGTGGATATTAAAATATTTGGTGAATGTTGCTGAGACTCCAGAGGAAAGTTACCTTTTGTTGACTAGCTAGTATATATGAGAATATATACTATATGAGTGTATGTGTGTATATAGATAGATAGATAGATAGATAGATAGATATGAGTATAAATGATTATAAAGAATGTGGTAATTTGGGGTTATGATTTGGAATGAGATGCTCCATAAGAGACCTAATAACCCATATTTGATGCCACAATATTAATGCTGATATTCTTTTCGTATGATATAGTGTGTTCTAAGGCAAGTTCCAATTTTCCACTATTTCTTTGCCTTTCTGTTTTGAACGGAATATTGTGGTTTTTACCCTTTTCTATGTAGATGTTGCCTGAACTTTAGTGACAACAGACTGTCTCTCATCTGTCTCTGAGCTTCTTCATCTTTCTTTGAACCTCAATCACCTTGACACTGACCCTTTCCCATGCTTGACTCTGAGTTTCCCTTTATCTCACTTTCACTTAGCCTTCCTCTCACCTACTCTTTGTTTCTTTTACTAACAAGCCTTAATCTTACTCCCCCCCCCCCCCAGCTATTTGATGAACTCTTTGAAGCTGAAGTGGTCCTAAGGAATACAGGGAAGGTGGGATTTGATTTCACCTTGCCCAATAGTATTGAGGATTCTTCAAGCAGTCTTTTACCTGGAGAGCCACTAATCCTGCCTTCCTCTGTGAGTATCCTCGTTACTTAATAATTGGAGGGTTGATATTTTAAAGAACATATATGTTTACAATGTAGGTGGTAGTGCCTAGCTATAAAGATAGCTGAGTGCTTGAACTTAAACTGCAATGTGTATTAGTAAAAATGGTCAATCTTTATATATTGTGCCACTGACTCTATATAATAATGCTAAATATCTGGATTTTTAAAAAAATACCTGCTAGTCTGAGGGTTTACTCTCATTCCAAACACGTAGACTGATCCAAGCACACATGCAGACTTTACCAGAAATATTCTGCAGTGATAAAACAATTATGCTTAGGACCATCGAATAATTGTTCTTTCATATTTCCAGACTCTGCTATTTTCATATTTGTCTTCAAATTTTGAAATTTTCTGCAGCATTTTAAACTTTTTAAAATATTCATATTTTTAACTTGTAACTATTCTTTTCTTATTTTCTGAAGAGAAGCACATTCACCAGTCACACAGCTGGATAACACCAGCATTGCTTAGTGCCAGTCAGACTAAATCAAGGCATTCTAGAAAAATCATAGAAATCCATCTGTATATGCATGATAGTAGCCCTTGTCATGAAACACTTAGCACCCACCTGGGGCTAACCCTGCGGCCACCTGGAGGGTCTGTCCCTAGCACTGCTCAGGTCCGCCTGCATCTGCCGCTTGTGCTCTTCTGCATACCCTTCCACCTGCCTGCTGGGTCCCACTTACTTCTGGGCTAGTCTCCCACTCTCAAGTTATTCTCCAGTAATTTCTGGGTTACTGGGGCCTCACTCTCAGGGGTCCCACAGTTCCCAGAAAACACCCACAGACCAAAACACAAACCACAAGGATTCTTAGTCAGTCCAAGACAGCAGAGTTAATAAACTTTAGGTTTATTATCTCAGAACTTGAACAGTGAACCATTTAAAACAGATGGAAAAGTAACAGGCAATAACAGGTAACTTAATATGGATCAATTATAAAACTATCTAAACATTTGTTTACTATCTAAGTAGTACCTGGGAAGTTAAGGAAATATAACTGCTCACAGAGCCTCAGTGAAGAGATCTTTCTCTCTCCTCTTCCTATCTGAGGGGGTCTTTTACTAAAGAATAGCTCGAGTTATCTGCAGCAGTGTCCATTTGTGGACACTGCTGCAGATAACTCCTGCTAATCTTTAGTAAAAGACCCCTGCCCTGAGACTAAAAAATTACCTCACATATTAGGCGGGAAACAGGAAACTGTCAGTTCTGTAACAACTTTACAAAAGACAGTCACCATCTGCTGGCCAAACAACTACTACTACTACTATTTAGCATTTCTATAGCGCTACAAGGCATACGCAGCGCTGCACAAACATAGAAGAAAGACAGTCCCTGCTCAAAGAGCTTACAATCTAATAGACAAAAAATAAATAAAGTAAGCAAATCAAATCAATTAATGTGAACGGGAAGGAAGAGAGGAGGGTAGGTGGAGGTGAGTGGTTACAAGTGGTTACGAGTCAAAAGCAATGTTAAAGAGGTGGGCTTTCAGTCTAGATTTAAAGGTGGCCAAGGATGGGGCAAGACATAGGGGCTCAGGAAGTTTATTCCAGGCGTAGGGTGCAGCGAGACAGAAGGCGCGAAGTCTGGAGTTGGCAGTAGTGGAGAAGGGAACAGATAAGAAGGATTTATCCATGGAGCGGAGTGCACGGGAAGGGGTGTAGGGAAGGACGAGTGTGGAGAGATACTGGGGAGCAGCAGAGTGAGTACATTTATAGGTTAGTAGAAGTTTGAACAGGATGCGAAAACGGATAGGGAGCCAGTGAAGGGTCTTGAGGAGAGGGGTAGTATGAGTAAAGCGACCCTGGCAGAAGATGAGACGGGCAGCAGAGTTTTGAACCGACTGGAGAGGGGAGATGTGACTAAGTGGGAGGCCAGCAAGAAGCAGATTGCAGTAGTCTAAACGAGAGGTGACAAGGGTGTGGATGAGGGTTTTGGTAGAGTGCTCGGAAAGAAAGGGGCGGATTTTACGGATGTTGTAAAGAAAGAAACGACAGGTCTTGGCAATCTGCTGGATATGAGCAGAGAAGGAGAGAGAAGGGAAATACCCTTCATACTACTACTACTACTACTACTACTAATCATTTCTATAGCACTACTAGATGTACGCAGCGCTGTACACATTATATGCAGGTACTTTTTTGCATAAAATAATACAGGTCATAAACTTGGAAACCCACTGTTTTGCCACACCTCCCCCTTTTGAGAGACCCCGGACTGCGGCCTTTTCAGTCTGCTGGTTAGGTCTCAACAGCCCAGTGTCAGGGCTGTTCTGGCTCTTCCTTCATGGAGAGTCCCATCAGCTTTTCCATGTTCACTGCCCTTCCGGTGCTGTATGATGAAGTTGTACATCTGCAGAGACAGGCTCCACCAGAGTAACTTCCCATTCTCCGAGGACAAGCAGGCTGCTTGTTCTCACGACTGGGTGACGTCCGCGGCAGCCCCCACCAACCGGAAAAGGCTTCGCGGGACGGTCGGCACGCAGGGCACGCCCACCGCGCATGCGCGGCCGTCTTCCCGCCCGTGCGCGACCGCTCCCGCCAGTTCCTTTTTTTCCGCGTCTGGAGAGAGTCGTGCTTTGCCGCTCTCTCTGCTTTCAGCCGCCGGAAAGTCGATCGTGTTTACGCGGATCGTTATTTTTTCTATTTAGTTTTTGTTACCGCCGGTTTCCTTTTTCTTTTTCAAAAAAAAAAAAAAAAAAAACCTGTGCGTGTGGAGCACGCGCTCCCTTTTTCCCTCGCTTCCAGCGGGGACGCCACATTGCGGCCTAGTGGCCGCACGGTCGTTTCCTTTTTCGAGGTGTGATTTTCGCCACCATTGACGACTTTGACTTCGCCGACGCGATTTTTCCGTCGATGTCCTCGAAGGTCCCGAGTGGATTTAAAAAGTGTGGTCGCTGCGGCCGGCCGATCTCGCAGACCGACACCCACGCTTGGTGCCTCCAGTGCCTCGGGACGGAGCACAATATCAAGTCGTGTTCCCTGTGTCTCGGTCTCCGGAAACAAACTCAAGTTGCGAGGCAAGTTCTGCGGGACCGTCTTTTTGGAACTTGCGCCGGCCCCTCGACGTCGATCTCGACGGCATCGGTATCGACGCCCGGTCCTTCGGTACCGGTATCGATGCCCGAGACATCGGCACCGATGGCATCGACCCCAGGAGAACAGGTCCCGTCGGCCCGCCGGTCCGCCGGCGAGGGTGGAGGTGAGCGGCCGCGTGGGCAGTCGGCCCCGGTCACTCCCTCAGCCCGTGGTCCACGGGACCGAACCCTGTCTGACCCGGCTCCTCGAGACCGAGGGGGATCGTCCTCCTCCTCCTCCATACCTCCCGGCGCCGGTGACGCGCATCGAAAGAAGGACAAGAAGCGTCGTCACCGGTCGCCCTCGGTGCATCCGGACATCGGAGAGGAGGCGACGCCGAAGCGTCATCGCCGAGAGGAGAGGGTCCCCGTCGGTTGTGGAGGTACCGACGCGTCAGGGTTCCGGCACCTCGGTGCCGTCTCCTGGCCCCCATCAGCTTCTGGCACCGACACCCCTACCGGCCCCACCGCCTTTCCCGGCAGCGGGCCTGGACGAGTGCCTCAGAGCCATCCTTCCGGGGATCCTGGAAGGGCTGATGCGCCAGGCTGTGCACCCCCGGCGCCGATGTCTGTGGCGCCGGCGAGCTCTAGCCCGGCGCCGGGGCCGTCGACACCGCCGCCGCTTGCGGCGCCGGTCTCGACCGCCACGCAGGTGGAGTCCCCGTCGACGTCGATGGAGGGAGCTCCGTCCCCGCCGATGCGGGAGTCCACCGCTCGACGACACCGAGACCTCGGTGCCTCGACGTCGAGCCGGGCCCGGTTCAGGACTCAGCTACATGAGCTTATGTCCGATACCGAGGATGAAGCCTCGTGGGGGGAAGAGGAGGACCCTAGATATTTCTCCTCAGAGGAGTCTACGGGCCTTCCCTCGGACCCCACGCCTTCACCGGAGAGGAAGCTCTCACCTCCTGAGAGTCTCTCCTTTGCCTCCTTTGTGCGAGATATGTCTATTAGCATTCCCTTTCCCGTGGTCTCTGTGGAAGAGCCGAGGGCCGAGATGCTCGAGGTCCTCGACTATCCATCACCACCTAGAGAGTCCTCCACGGTGCCGCTGCACAATGTCCTCAAGGAGACACTGCTTCGGAACTGGGTGCGACCGTTAACTAACCCCACCATTCCCAAGAAAGCAGAATCCCAGTACAGGATCCACTCTGACCCAGAGTTAATGCGGCCCCAACTGCCCCATGACTCGGCGGTCGTGGATTCTGCTCTCAAGAGGGCACGGAGTTCGAGGGATACCGCCTCGGCGCCCCCGGGGCGGGAGTCTCGCACTCTGGACTCGTTTGGGAGGAAGGCCTACCAATCCTCCATGCTCGTGACCCGCATCCAGTCATACCTGCTCTATATGAGCATCCACATGCGGACTAATGTGCAACAACTGGCGGACCTGGTCGATAAGCTCCCGCCGGAGCAGTCCAGGCCTTATCAGGAGGTGGTCAGGCAGCTGAAGGCGTGCAGAAAGTTCCTGTCCAGGGGTATCTATGACACCTGTGACGTGGCATCTCGTGCTGCGGCCCAAGGTATAGTGATGCGCAGGCTCTCATGGCTGCGTGCCTCTGACCTGGACAACCGCACCCAGCAGAGACTGGCCGACGTCCCTTGCCGGGGGGATAACATTTTTGGTGAGAAGGTCGAGCAGCTGGTGGACCAACTGCATCAGCGGGAAACCGCCCTCGACAAGCTCTCCCACCGGGCGCCTTCAGCATCCACCTCAGCAGGTGGACGTTTTTTCCCGGGCCCGGCAGGCTGCGCCCTATTCTTTTGCAAAGCGTAGGTACAACCAGCCGGCCCGAAGGCCTCGCCAGGCACAGGGACAGCCCCAGCGCGCTCGTTCTCGTCAACAGCGTGCGCCTAAGCAGCCCCCTGCGCCTCCACAGCAAAAGCCGGGGACGGGCTTTTGACTGGATCCTCGGGAACATAGCCGCCCTCAAAGTGTCCGTACCGGACGATCTGCCGGTCGGGGGGAGGTTAAGTTTTTTTTCACCAAAGGTGGCCTCTCATAACCTCCGACCAGTGGGTTCTCCAAATAGTGCGGTGCGGATACGCCCTGAATTTGGCCTCCCTGCCTCCAAATTGTCCTCCGGGAGCTCAATCTTTCAGCTCCCATCACAAGCAGGTACTTGCAGAGGAACTCTCCGCCCTTCTCAGCGCCAATGCGGTCGAGCCCGTACCACCCGGGCAGGAAGGGCAGGGATTCTATTCCAGGTACTTCCTTGTGGAAAAGAAAACAGGGGGGATGCGTCCCATCCTAGACCTGAGAGGCCTGAACAAATTCCTGGTCAAAGAAAAGTTCAGGATGCTTTCCTTGGGCACCCTTCTGCCAATGATTCGGAAAAACGACTGGCTATGTTCCCTGGATTTAAAGGACGCATATACTCACATACCGATACTGCCAGCTCACAGACAGTATCTCAGATTCCGCCTGGGCGCACGGCACTTTCAGTATTGTGTGCTGCCCTTTGGGCTCGCCTCTGCCCCACGAGTGTTTACCAAGTGCCTCGTGGTGGTAGCGGCCTACCTACGCAAGCTGGGAGTGCACGTGTTCCCATATCTCGACGATTGGCTGGTCAAGAACACCTCGGAGGCGGGAGCCCTCCGGTCTATGCAGTGCACTACTCGACTTCTGGAGCTGCTGGGGTTTGTGATAAATTACCCAAAGTCCCATCTCCATCCAACACAGTCTCTGGAATTCATAGGAGCTCTGCTGAATGCCCAGACGGCTCAGGCCTACCTTCCCGAAGCAAGGGCCACCAATCTCCTGGCCCTGGCTTCGCAGACCAGAGCGTCTCAGCAGGTCACAGCTCGGCAGATGTTGAGACTTCTGGGTCATATGGCCTCCACAGTTCATGTGACTCCCATGGCTCGTCTTCACATGAGATCTGCTCAATGGACCCTAGCTTCCCAGTGGTTCCAAGCCACTGGGAATCTAGAAGATGTCATCCGCCTCTCCACCAGTTGCCGCACTTCACTGCTCTGGTGGACCATTCGGACCAATCTGACCCTGGGACGTCCATTCCAAATTCCTCAGCCCACGAAAGTGCTGACGACGGATGCATCTCGCCTGGGGTGGGGAGCTCATGTCGATGGGCTTCACACCCAGGGTCTGTGGTCCCTCCAGGAAAAGGATCTGCAGATCAACCTCCTGGAGCTCCGAGCGATCTGGAACGCACTGAAGGCTTTCAGAGATCGGCTGTCCTACCAAATTATCCAAATTCGGACAGACAATCAGGTTGCAATGTATTACGTCAACAAGCAGGGGGGCACCGGATCTCGCCCCCTGTGTCAGGAAGCCGTCGGGATGTGGCGTTGGGCGTGCCGGTTCGGCATGCTCCTCCAAGCCACGTACCTGGCAGGCGTAAACAACAGTCTGGCCGACAGACTGAGCAGAGTCATGCAACCGCACGAGTGGTCGCTCCATTCCAGAGTGGTACGCAAGATCTTCCGAGAGTGGGGCACCCCCTCGGTGGATCTTTTCGCCTCTCAGACCAACCACAAGCTGCCTCTGTTCTGTTCCAGACTTCAGACACACGGCAGGCTAGCGTCAGATGCCTTTCTCCTTCACTGGGGGACCGGCCTCCTGTATGCTTATCCTCCCATACCTTTGGTGGGGAAGACCTTACTGAAGCTCAAGCAAGACCGCGGCACCATGATTCTGATAGCGCCCTTTTGGCCCCATCAGATCTGGTTCCCTCTTCTTCTGGAGTTGGCCTCAGAAGAACCGTGGAGATTGGAGTGTTTTCCGACTCTCATTTCGCAGAACGACGGAGCGTTGCTGCATCCCAACCTTCAATCCCTGGCTCTCACGGCCTGGATGTTGAGGGCGTAGACTTCGCTGCGTTGGGTCTGTCTCAGGGTGTCTCCCGGGTCTTGCTTGCCTCTAGGAAGGATTCCACTAAAAAGAGTTACTTTTTCAAGTGGAGGAGGTTTGTCGTTTGGTGTGAGAGCAAGGCCCTAGAACCTCGTTCTTGCCCTGCACAGAACCTGCTTGAATACCTTCTACACTTATCAGAGTCTGGCCTCAAGACCAACTCAGTAAGGAATCACCTTAGTGCGATTAGTGCTTACCATTATCGTGTGGAAGGTAAAGCCATCTCTGGAGAGCCTTTAGTTGTTCGATTCATGAGAGGCTTGCTTTTGTCAAAGCCCCCCATCAAGCCTCCTACAGTGTCATGGGATCTCCGAGACTCTTTAAGCCAGACCAATGGATTGTCATCTGTGATGACAGTAAAGTCACGCCCATACAGATATGGTTGCAGTTTCTTAAGGGCCCACACTAAGACCAGACATTCTTTTTCAATTGTGGCATATGCTTACCTCTCTGTCAAGGAGCTTACAACTCAGGTACACAATGGGGTGCTCCTCCATTCTGCTGTTTACTTGACAGCCCAACTCCCCCTTCATTATCTCCTCAGACCCTTGCTGAAGTTTTTCACAACAAGGTTCAAAAGATAAACCTTGCTTTCTCTACCTCACCACCTCTCCCTCCACTAGTCTGTTCCCCTCTCTCTCCTTCCCCTCATTCCCTTTCCTCCTTTCCTGAAGTTACTATTGAGGAAACTACACTTCTCCTTTCTTCCTCATAATGTACCACCTGTTCCTCTGATCCCATTCCCACCCACCTTCTTAATGCCATCTCTCCTGCTCTTATTCCTTTTATCTGTCACATTCTCAACTTCTCACTTTCCACTGTGACTGTCCCTGCTGCCTTTAAACATGCTGTGGTCACACCTCTCCTTAAGAAGCCTTCACTCGACCCTTCTTGTCCCTCTAATTACCGACCCATCTCCCTCCTTCCTTTTCTCTCCAAATTACTTGAGCGTGCTGTTCACCGCCGCTGCCTTGATTTTCTCTCCTCACATGCTATTCTTGACCCACTACAATCTGGTTTTCGCCCTCTCCACTCAACTGAAACTGCGCTTACTAAAGTCTCCAATGACCTATTACTGGCTAAATCCAGAGGTCAATATTCCATCCTCATTCTTCTTGATCTTTCCACTGCTTTTGACACTGTCGATCACAGCATACTTCTCGATACCCTGTCCTCACTTGGATTCCAGGGCTCTGTCCTTTCCTGGTTCTCTTCCTACCTCTCCCTCCGCACCTTTAGTGTTCACTCTGGTGGATCCTCTTCTACTTCTATCCCTCTGCCTGTCGGCGTACCTCAGGGTTTTGTTCTTGGTCCCCTCCTCTTTTCTATCTACACTTCTTCCCTTGGTTCATTAATCTCATCCCATGGCTTTTCCTACCATCTCTATGCTGATGACTTCCAAATCTACCTTTCTACCCCTGATATCTCACCTTGCATCCAAACCAAAGTTTCAGCGTGCTTGTCTGACATTGCTGTCTGGATGTCTCAACGCCACCTGAAATTAAATATGACCAAAACCGAGCTTCTCATTTTCCCCCCCAAACCCACCTCCCCGCTCCCCCCGTTTTCTATTTCTGTTGATGGCTCTCTCATTCTCCCTGTCTCCTCAGCTCGAAACCTTGGGGTCATCTTTGACTCTTCTCTCTCCTTCTCTGCTCATATCCAGCAGATTGCCAAGACCTGTCGTTTCTTTCTTTACAACATCCGTAAAATCCGCCCCTTTCTTTCCGAGCACTCTACCAAAACCCTCATCCACACCCTTGTCACCTCTCGTTTAGACTACTGCAATCTGCTTCTTGCTGGCCTCCCACTTAGTCACATCTCCCCTCTCCAGTCGGTTCAAAACTCTGCTGCCCGTCTCGTCTTCCGCCAGGGTCGCTTTACTCATACTACCCCTCTCCTCAAGACCCTTCACTGGCTCCCTATCCGTTTTCGCATCCTGTTCAAACTTCTTCTACTAACCTATAAATGTACTCACTCTGCTGCTCCCCAGTATCTCTCCACACTCGTCCTTCCCTACACCCCTTCCCGTGCACTCCGCTCCATGGATAAATCCTTCTTATCTGTTCCCTTCTCCACTACTGCCAACTCCAGACTTCGCGCCTTCTGTCTCGCTGCACCCTACGCCTGGAATAAACTTCCTGAGCCCCTACGTTTTGCCCCATCCTTGGCCACCTTTAAATCTAGACTGAAAGCCCACCTCTTTAACATTGCTTTTGACTCGTAACCACTTGTAACCACTCGCCTCCACCTACCCTCCTCTCTTCCTTCCCGTTCACATTAATTGATTTGCTTACTTTATTTATTTTTATTTTTTTTGTCTATTAGATTGTAAGCTCTTTGAGCAGGGACTGTCTTTCTTCTATGTTTGTGCAGCGCTGCGTACGCCTTGTAGCGCTATAGAAATGCTAAATAGTAGTAGTAGTAGTAGTAGTGAGTACAGCCCCAATCCCATATGTTGAGGCATCAGTCTGTACCACAAATCTTTGATGGTAATCTGGTGCAGCCAGCACTGGGCTGGTAACTAATGCAGTCTTTAATGCTTTGAAGGCTGCTTCATACTTTTGTGACCAAGCAATAATTCGGGGCAGTCTCTTTTTAGTTAGATCAGTCAGGGGCTTGGCATTGGTGCTATAGTGAGGCACAAACTTTCTGTAATATTCTGCTGTCCCAAGGAAGGACAATAGTTGTTTTTATTTTTTTTGTCTATTAGATTGTAAGCTCTTTGAGCAGGGACTGTCTTTCTTCTATGTTTGTGCAGCGCTGCGTACGCCTTGTAGCGCTATAGAAATGCTAAATAGTAGTAGTAGTAGTAGTAGTAGTGAGTACAGCCCCAATCCCATATGTTGAGGCATCAGTCTGTACCACAAATCTTTGATGGTAATCTGGTGCAGCCAGCACTGGGCTGGTAACTAATGCAGTCTTTAATGCTTTGAAGGCTGCTTCATACTTTTGTGACCAAGCAATAATTCGGGGCAGTCTCTTTTTAGTTAGATCAGTCAGGGGCTTGGCATTGGTGCTATAGTGAGGCACAAACTTTCTGTAATATTCTGCTGTCCCAAGGAAGGACAATAGTTGTTTTTTGGTTTGGGGGGTGGGCCAATTTTTTATAGCTTCCACCTTAGCTGGTTCAGGCTTTAGCTGTCCACCTCCCACTCGGTGTCCTAAATATTGCACTTCTGCCATCCCCATCTGACATTTTCTGGGATTGATGGTCAAACGGGCCTCCCTGATTCAATCTAACATCCCACTTAAATGAATCAGGTGGTCATCCCAAGTTTGACTGTACACAGCAGTGTCATCAAGATAAGACCTTGCATGCTCCTGGAGTCCATCTAACAGTCAATCCACCAAGCATCGTAACGTACCAGGGCCATTTTTTATTCCAAATGGCATCACAATAAATTCATAAAGGCCAAATGGAGTAATAAATGCCGATCACTTCTGAGCATCAGCTATTAGGAGGATCTGCCGGAACCCCTGACTAAGGTCCATTGTGGTTAGGTACTGGGTCCCAGGTAAATGATCTAACAACTCGTCCATCTGAGGCATCGGATAGGCATCAGATACAGTACATTCATTAAGCCTCCTGTAATCCACACAGAAGAGGGTTGTGCCATTTTTCTTAGGGACAAGAACTACAGGAGAAGCCTAGGGACTATGAGATTTCTTTCTGACACCTAAGGCTAGCATCTCCTACTTCATATGCTTTTCCACCTCAGCAGATATTCAGTAGGCACTCTGCTTCAGTGGTGTATGGGCACCGGTGTCTACATTGTGATTAGCCAAATGGGTAATTCCTGGTTTAGTTGAAAACACATCAGCATACTTTTGCAATACTGCTGCTGCTGTTTATGGGTAGGGGTTAATTGCTCTCCTACTACAACTTGTTCTGTAGATCCCTTGGGTAATGTTTCTGCCACTCCTCTGGTGGGCTGCACACAGCCAGCACCATGGCTGTGCGATCTGCTTAGGCCTTCAACATATTTACATGAAAGGCATGCTGCTTCCTGTCTTGAGAGTCCATAGATATAACATAGTTTGTATCATTTAGGCACCATATGACCTTGTAAGGTCCCACCCAGTTAGCCTGAAGTTAATTCTGACATATTGGGACTAAATGAAGTACCTGCTGGCCCTCATGAAACTCTCTGTTTCAGGCTTTACGATCATACCAGGTCTTTTGCTTAGTTTGGGCTGCCTGTATGTTATCTCTGACAAAGCCCACAAGGTCTTCTAATTTCTGGCACATATTGACTACATATTCAATTACAGGGGTGTCAGAGGTGTCAACTTTCCCTTCCCAATGTTCTCTTATTAGGTCAAGGGGCCCTCTCACCCTCTGGTGTAAAGCAGCTCAAATGGGGAGAACCTGGTAGACTACAGGGGTACTTCTCTGTATTCAAATAATAGGTAAGGCAAGTACTTTTCCCAGTCCCGGTCTCCTGTCTCCACAAAAGTCTTTAACATATGCTTTAATGTCCCATTTAATCTCTCTACCAACCCATTAATTAGTTTCAGGGTGATATGGGGTGGTAGATACAGCTTTTACTCCACAGTGTGCCCACTGATTTTTGATCAGCTCAGATATAAACTGTGTCCCTTGGTCTTAGAGTGTTTCTCTTGGATATCCTACTCGGGAAAATATTTCTAGCAGGGCAGTGGCAATTTTCTCTGCTTGTGTGGAGGATAAGGCTACAGCCTTAGGATATCTGGTAGCAAAGTCCACCACTGTCAATATATACCTTTTCCCAGTCCAGCTAGGGACAGCTAGAGGCCCCACTATATCCATGGCTACCCTCTCAATTGGTTCACTGATAATGGGTAAACTTTTCAGGGGGGGCTTGGGGATGATCCTGGATTTTCTCCGAAGACAAGCAGGCTGCTTGTTCTCACAATTGGGTGACGTCCACGGCAGCCCCAGGATCGGAAGATCTTCCTAGCAAAAGAAGTTTGCTAGCTCTCGCCTGTGCCGCGCAAATCACGCATGTGCGACCGTCTTCCCGCCCGTAGCGCAAACGTGCTCCCCATTCTCTCTTTTTCCGTGGTTCAGAACGGCCGTGTATCGTTCGTTCTCTGCCCCAGAGAGGCCTTCGCCACGTTCTTCGCCTTTTCGGCGGTTTTCGTCTTCACTCTCATGTGTTACTTTATTAAAAAAAAAAGTTTTGGTTTGTTTCCGTTTACTTTTGTAGAGTTTCCCGTAAGTTTCCTTTCTTTGGTGTGAGCGGCTTTTTTCACCGCCCATACGGGTCCTTTTCCCCTTTTTTTGGTGCCCCTTTTTTCGGCATCATCGTGTTTGACCTCGCCGGCACGATTTTTCTGCCCATGTCATCGAAGCCTGCCAGCAGCTTCAAGAAGTGCACGCGGTGCAGCCGGATGATCTCGCTCACTGATAGGCACATTTCGTGTCTTCAGTGTCTCAGGGCTGGTCATCGCCCTAACGCCTGTACTTTGTGCCTCCAGCTCAAGAAGAGGACTCAGGCGGCGAGATTGGCTCAGTGGAACGTTCTGTTCGGAGCCTCGTCCGGTCCTTCGACATCGGCGGAGCCAGTGGTACCAAGGTCATCGCTGGTATCGATGTCGGCATCGGAGGGTGCATCGACGTCCGGAGTGCAGGTGATGGCTGTCCAGAGGTTCCATGCTGGTAGCAGTGAGCCATCGAGTGAGTCTCCACCTGCCTCGAGGGCTCCTGCGCTACAGACCCCCCCCCGGGACCGACCACCTTCGGACCCGGCCCCGAGGCGACGTCTGGATTCCACGTCGTCCTCTTCGGTACCAGGAGGTACCGCTGGCATGCTTCGAGTGAAGGTGAAGAAGCACCGCCATCGGTCACCTTCCCGACACGGTACCGAGAGCTCTGGCACACCGAGGGATTCGGTACCCGCGAAGCGTCAACACCGGGAGGACCACTCACCCTCCATTCAGGAGGTGTCGATGCGCTCCGCCCCGGACAGCCCAGTACCGCCTCTGCGCCCCAGACAGGTTCTGACTCCGTCGCCGTTACCGGCTCCACTGCCTTGCTCGACAGCCACTCTGGACAAGCGCCTCAAGGCCATTCTGGAAAGACTGCTGCATACCTCTGCTCCGGTACCTACGCCGCCTGCACCGTCGAGAGATGCGACAGTTGGTTCTCCACCCGTGGTGAGGACAGCAGCGCCGGTACCGCTTGCGGCATCGGACTCCGCTGCCACCCAGGTTGACTCCCCGTCGACGTCACTGGAGGGAGCTTCGTTGCCGGCGGCACGGGAGTCTTCTTCTCGGCACCGCCATCGAGGACTTAGTTCCTCGGCGTCGAGATGGGCTCGGCTTCGGACTGAAGTTCGTGAACTGGTGTCCGATACCGAAGGTGAGGCCTTGTGGGGGGAAGAGGAAGACCCAAGATATTTCTCTGATGAGGAGTCTTGTGGTCTTCTCTCTGGTCCCACTCCTTTGCCAGAGAGAAAGCTTTCTCCCCCGGAGAGTCTGTCTTTCTCGTCATTTGTCCGGGAAATGTCTACGGCCATTCCCTTCCCAGTGGTTACTGAGGATGAGCCCAGGGCTGAGATGTTCGAGATCCTGGACTATCCTTCGCCACCTAAGGAGTCGTCCACTGTTCCCCTTCATAATGTCCTAAAGCAGACATTGATGGCAAACTGGACGAAACCCTTAAGTAACCCCACTATTCCCAAAAAGATTGAGTCTCAGTATCGGATCCATGGGGACCCGGAGTTGATGAAGACCCAGTTGCCTCATGACTCTGGAGTTGTGGATCTGGCTCTCAAGAAAGTCAAGAGTACTAGGGATTACGCCTCGGCGCCCACGGGGCGGGAGTCTAGGACTCTTGACTCTTTTCGGAGGAAGGCCTACCATTCTGCTATGCTCGTGTCCAAGATCCAATCCTACCAGCTCTACACGAGCATCCACATGCGGAACAATGTGTGGCAGCTGACGGACTTGGTCGATAAGCTCCCGTCAGAGCAGGCCAAGCCTTTTCAGGAGGTGGTCAGGCAGCTGAAGGCGTGTCGAAAATTCCTGTCCAGGGATGTTTACGACACTTTTGATGTTGCATCCAGGGCCACTGCTCAAGGTATAGTGATGCACAGACTCTCATGGCTGCGTGCCTCTGACCTGGAGAATCGAGTCCAGCAGCGGATAGCGAATGCTCCTTGCCGGGGGGGGATAACATTTTTGGTGAGCGCGTCGAACAGGTGGTAGAACAGCTCCACCAGCGGGATACCGCATTCGACAAGCTCTCCCACCGGACGCCTTCAGCATCTACCTCTTCAGGTAGATGTTTTTATAGGGGAAGGAGGAATGTTCCCTATGCTTCTAATAGGCGTAGGTACAATCCACCTTCTCGCCAGCCTGCTCAGGCTAAGTCCCAGCGCGCTCGTTCCCGTCAACAGCATGCGCCACCTCAGTCCCCTGCAGCTCCCCAGCAAAAGCAAGCGACGGGCTTTTGACTGGCTCCAGGCGAGCATAGCCGAGATAAAAGTGTCTGTGCCGGACGACCTGCCGGTCGGGGGGAGGTTAAAGTTTTTTCACCAAAGGTGGCCTCTCGTAACCTCCGACCGTTGGGTTCTTTAAATAGTCCGGCTCGGATACGCCCCCAATTTGATTTCAACACCTCCAAATTGCCCTCCGGGAGCTCAGTCTTTCAGCTTCCAGCACAGGCAGGTGCTTGCAGAGGAACTGTCCGCCCTTCTCATAATGCGGTCATGCCCGTGCCACCGGGGGAGGAAGGGCTGGGATTCTATTCCAGGTACTTTCTTGTGGAAAAGAAAACAGGGGGGATGCGTCCCATCCTAGACCTAAGGGCCCTGAACAAATATCTGGTCCGAGAAAAGTTCAGGATGCTTTCCCTGAGCACCCTTCTTCCCATGAGTCAGAAAAACGATTGGCTATGCTCTCTGGACTTAAAGGATGCTTATACTCACATCCCGATACTGCCAGCTCACAGGCAGTATCTTTGATACCGTCTGGGAACACGGCATTTTCAGCACTGTGTGCTACCCTTTGGTCTCGCCTCCGCACCCAGAGTGTTCACAAAATGCCTGGCGTCTCTACGCAGACTGGGAGTGCATGTGTTCCCTTATCTCGACGATTGGCTGGTAAAGAACACCTCGGAGGCAGGAGCTCTACAATCCATGCAGGTGACTATTCAACTCCTGGAGCTACTAGGGTTTGTGATAAATTATCCAAAGTCCCACCTTCTTCCAATTCAAAGACTAGAATTCATTGGAGCTCTGCTGGACTCCCAGACTGCTCATGCCTACCTCCCCGAGGCCAGGATGGACAATCTTTTGTCCCTGGTTTCCTGGGTACGAGCGTCTCAGCGAATCACAGCTCGGCAGATATTGAGATTGCTCGGCCACATGGCCTTCACAGTTCCGTGGCCCGTCTCCACATGAGATCAGCTCAACGGACCCTAGCTTCCCAGTGGTATCAAACTGCGGGGGATCTGGAAGACGTGATCCAGTTGTCCACAGTTTTTCTCAAATCCCTACAGTGGTGGACAATTCACTCCAATTTGACCTTGGGACGTCCTTTTCAAATTCCTCAGCTGCAAAAAGTGCTGACCACGGATGCGTCTCTCCAGGGGTGGGGAGCTCATGTCAATGGGCTTCACACCCAGGGATGTTGGTCCCTCCAGGAAACAGGTTTTCAGATCAACCTCCTGGAGTTACGAGCGGTCTGGAACGCGCTAAAGGCTTTCAGAGATCGGCTATACAACCAAATTATCCAAATTCAGACAGACAATCAGGTTGCCATATATTACATCAACAAGCAGGGGAGCACCGGATCTCGCCCCTTGTGTCAGGAAGCCATCAGGATGTGGCTTTGGTCTCACCGTCATGGCATGTTCCTGCAAGCCACATATCTGGCAGGCGTAAACAACAGTCTGGCCGACAGGTTGAGCAGGATAATGCAACCGAACGAGTGGTCACTCAACTCGAGAGTTGTCTGCAAGATCTTCCAAGCGTGGGGCACCCCCTTGGTAGATCTTTTTGCCACTCAGGCCAATCACAAGGTCCCTCAGTTCTGTTCCAGACTTCAGGCCCACGGCAGACTAGCGTCGGTTGCCTTTCTCCTTCATTGGGGGTAGGGCCTCCTGTATGCGTATCCTCCCATACCCTTGGTAGGGAAGACTTTGCTGAAACTCAAGCAGGATCGTGGAACCATGATTCTGATCGCTCCCTTCTGCCCGCGTCAGATCTGGTTTCCTCTTCTTCTGGAGTTGTCCTCCGAAGAACCGTGGAGATTGGAGTGTTTTCCAACCCTCATCACTCAGAACGAGGGGGTGCTTCTGCATCCCAACCGCCAGTCCCTGGCTCTCATGGCCTGGATGTTGAGAGCGTAGACTTTGCCTCCTTGGGTCTTTCTGAGGGTGTCTCCCGAGTCTTGCTTGCTTCCAGGAAAGATTCCACGAAGAGGTGTTATGCTTTCAAATGGAAGAGGTTTGCCTCTGGTGTGACAGCCAGGCCCTAGATCTTCGCTCTTGTCCTACACAGACTCTGCTTGATTACCTTCTGCACTTGTCTGAGGCTGGTCTTAAGACCAACTCTGTAAGAGTTCATCTTAGTGCGATTAGTGCTTTTCATTATCGTGAAGAGGGTAAGCCTATCTTGGGACAGCCTTTAGTTTTTTGATTCATGAGAGGTTTGCTTTTTCAAAGCCCCCTGTCAAGCCTCCTACTGTGTCATGGGATCTCAATGTCGTTCTCACCCAGTTGATGAAACCTCCTTTTGACCAAGCACAAAAAAACAGCACAAAGGGCCTTTAAAAACAAAAGGGAACACAATTTTTTAATTTAAAAAAATCCTTTAATAGTGAATTTTGATTGAAGAAAGACCCGACACGGGCCGTGTTTCGGTGCCACCGCACCTGCGACAGGGGTCTCTCTTGCTTCTTCTCCAGCAGTTAGCTTGACAGTGGCTGTAATTCAGGATGAGCAGGGCACATGAAAAGAGCCGAAACTGCATCTGGGCGGCTGGAGATCGTAATACAGCAAGGAAGAGATACGGGGTTTGTTCACTGTGCAATGCTAGGCGTGTCTTAGGTAAAGTGCATTAAATCTTTTCTGGGGTGGAGGATATGAGGGGGCTTAGAAGGAGGGAGGACCAGCAAAAGGCTCGGATTTCAGCTGTGACAGGGGTCACATGGTAGAAGACTAGGGGGATTCAGGTAGAAAGTTCTCTCCTCCAAGAGACAGCTCAGCTAAACCGGAATAACTTCAGCAAGCATCTCCTTCGTAAACCTCTTTGACTAAAGAAAAGACTGTTCTCCCTCTTCATTAATATGGTGAGGAGATGCAATCAAACCCCATTGCAGCACGTGTCGTGGGGTGAAGCAAAGTTTTTCGTTCGCATTGCCAAACCACTGGTACAATTGCTCGGGTTCCTTCTCTTAACTTCCTTTTTTTAAGGAAGAGTTTTCTGCAACTATATTGTTTGGTCTGAAAGTATATTTTCCCAGGAGGACTGGGAAAAGGTGTGTAGAAAATATACTTTCAGACCTGGAGGTGGGGACCTTCGGTGTGGGGCTGGCGGGGGAAAGGTATGGGGGGTAGGGATCTTATTTAAGACGCATGCAGTAAATATCCAAAGGGTGGTGGTTGGGGGTGGGGAGATGTCTAGTGGTGGACGTGATTTGGGGGGGAAGAGCATTGAAGGTGGTGAATGTGTATGGGCCCCAGAGCAAGAAGGAGAGAGTGCTCCTGTTTGGGAAAATTAGGCCCTACCTGTACACCTCGCGGTGGGTAATTTGGGGGGGGGGGCTTTAATACAATCCTAAGGAAAAAGGATAGTGGGGGAAAATCGGTACAGGTGGGCTATGATGAGGTGCGGCTGGCAGGGATAATGCAGGAGGCAGGGTTGATCGACGTACATGTGGATTTTTGGGGGGAACTGGAAGGGTTCATGTTCTTCAGAGGGCAGTGTAAGAGCAGGATCGATCGGTTTTTGGTGAGAAAAGGGGTTTGTTCTTGGGGGCCAAAGGTAGTGGACGTGGATTTTTCAGACCAACGCATGGTCCTCCTTCAGGTGGGGGGGCGGCAGCTCAGAGGCCAGGGAGGGGGCTATGGAGGTTAAATTTAAAGTGGTTAAAAAGTGGGAGGGTAAAGGAGGAGTTTCTGGGGTTTTTGGAAGATCAGGCCACGGTGCAGGGAGCTTTTTCATCAATAGGAGGGTGGTGGGAAATGGTGAAAAGGCGCACGCGGGGGTTCTTCTTACGGCAGGCGAGAGGGGAAGATAGGGGAAAAAACGAAGCTGTGTATGGCAGTAAAACAGAAGAGGGATAGATTGATTTCTCAAGGGGGGAGTGAGGGAGAAATTCGGGAACTACAAGAACTATTGGAGCAGGTGCAGTATAACCGCTACACCTCCCTGGTGTATGAAAGAGATTTCGGTAAGTTGTTTAGCCCGGATCCCTTCACCTGCTGTAGAGAAAGGAGGGTGCGCAGGGTGTTTGAGAGCGTGCGGGACGCCCGAGGGATTCTTCAGGAGACCAAGGAGGGGATCCTAGGGGTAGTAGGGGATCATTTTTCTGCATTCTTCTCCGCCCAGCGGCTAGATGCAGATCTGTTGGAGCGCTATGTACAAGGGACTCCGGGGATAGGGGGACCCCAGCTCCAGGCCCTGTTGCAACCATGGACCTTGCAGGAGGTGGAGGAAGCCATCGGGGCACTCCACAAAAAGACATCGCCGGGGCCGGATGGGCTGCCGGCCAAGTTTTATCAGGCCTTCAAAGCACAGCTGGGTCCAATTCTGTTGAAAGTATGGGAGGCAGCCCGAGCGGAGGGATCCCTCCCAAAATCCTTGACTGAAGCAGCACTCGTTTTGCTAAGCAAGGGGAAAGATCCTTCGGTGTTGGCCAATTGGCGGCCAATAGCGCTGCTATTGCACGGATAGGAAGATCTTTGCGCGTATGCTTTTTCAAAGGATGAGGCAGGTGTCTGGGAATTTGTTAGCAGCCTCGGTTAAGGGCAGAGGGGTATTAGAAGCGGCGGCATGGGTACGGGAGGGGTTTGAGCATAGCAGGGCAGGGGCTAATGGTAGGTTAATGGTAACACTAGATCAGGATAAGGTGTTCGACAGGGTGCAATGGGGGTTTTCGTGGAGGGTTCTGGAGCATTACGGGTTCCCGAAGGGATGGGTAGAGCAGTTGCAGATACTGTATAATCAGGCAGGGTGTTTCCCATTGGTAAATGGGTGGAGGGGGAAGGGGTTCGGGGTAGGGGCAGGGGTGCAGCAGGTCTGCCCGCTTAGTCCACTGCTGTATGCATTTGCCATCGACCCCTTTGTGCGGAGGGTGGAGCAGGGAGGGGACTGCAAGGGGTGGAGGTGGGGGAAGGATGCCAGCTGAGGGTCGTGGCGTATGCAGACAACGTCACAGTCTGGGTAGCAGACCAACAGGAGGGGGTAAAACTGCAGGAACTGATCTACGAATATTCGCAGGCAACAGCATCAAGGGTGAACTTCCAGAAATCTAATAGTTTGTGGGTTGGGGATCAGGGGCAGAAGTTCGGGTTAGGTGGTAGTTTTCCAGCACCATTTGAGCGACTCAGGGTTTTGGGGATTTATTTTGATCTAGGGGATTATGGCCTGTATAACTGGGATAGGTGTCTTCAGGAAGCTAAGACATGGGTGGACAGGTGGAAGGGGTGGAGGATGCCTATGGGTGAGCGAGTTCAGCTAATTAAGGTTCATTTAGTCCCTTTGTTTTTATTTATCAGCTATATCTGTTTGTTGCCAGAATGCCGCTACACGGTGCTCTACAGTGTTTTTTTTCAGCTGCTGTGGGGAAATAGGATGAACCCAGTGAAGCGCAATATCATCTATTTACCCTGGAGGGAGGGGGGGCATGTTAAACCCGGTTCTGTTCTTTAGCTTATTATTTTTGCAGTTTAATTTAGGTAGGGCGGTAGGGCAGGAGCCCCCTGGGTGGGCGCAGAGTGTCCTGCAATGGTGGCAGAGGTACTGGGACTTATGGCAGCAAGGGGGGAGGGTAATAGCTCTGCGGAAGGGGGCCCCAGGGGGGGTGGGGTATTACAGGACCCTGGTGAAGCTGGTGCGGGTGTGGGGGGTGTCAGTAGCAGAGATCAAGGAAGGGAGGCGGGGAGTCTGGATGGAGAGAGTGCGCTCACAGGTGTTCTCAGCGCCCCTAGCATTGCGGGACGCACCTGAGCCAGTGTTACAGCAGGGTTTGCGGTTCATCACATCAGACCGGATCCCTGTTAAACGTAGAGACATTGCGTGGCTGTCCTTTCATGGTAAATTGTATGTGAGAGGCAACTTGAAAGATCGTAATGTGCAGGACAGAGGGTGCCCGAGGGGGGAGTGTGCTGGGGCAGAGGAAACGATGGAGCATTTCCTGCAGAAGTGCCCATTTTCAGTTCAGGTTGGGGACCGGGTTTCCTCTCTACTGCAGATCCCTAGGTTTCGCCAGTATAGCTATGCCTCTGGATGGCGCGTTGTAGGGTTTCCCTGCACAAGGATTTCCGGTCAGTGGAAAACGTCAGCTGGGATGTGGTGCGGGCGGTGCAGAAAGTGGCACAGTGGGAAAAGGTGGAGGGGGGGGGGGGAGGGACAGCCTCTCGCTGGTGGAAACATGTCAGGCTGAAACCACCATGATTGAATTTAGTTTGTGGTTTTAGGGGGATTTTGGTTCATGTTTTATCTGGCGGGTTTGTTTAATGTATTGTCATGTGGGGGGAGGGGGTGTGGATAGAGGTTGTATGTTTATGGGGTAGGTGGGGGGAGGGTTGGTGGATGTTGCATGTTTGTAATGTGTTTTTATTATTTTTTCAATAAAACGAGTTCCCCAAGTATCCACTACTCTCTCCGTGAAAAAAATACTTCCTGACATTTTTCTTGAGTCTGCCCCCCTTCAACCTCATTTCTTGTCCTCTAGTTCTACCGCCTTCCCGTCTCCAGAACAGATTCATTTGTGGATTAATACCTTTCAAATATTTGAACATCTGTATCATATCACCCCTGTTTCTCCTTTCCTCCAGGGTATACATGTTCAGGTCAGCAAGTCTCTCCTCATACGTTTTGTAACGCAAATCCCATACCGTTTTTGTAGCTTTGCACCGCTTCAATTTTTTTTACATCCTTAGCAAGATACGGCCTCCAAAACTGAACACAATACTCCAGGTGGGGCCTCACCAACGACTTGTGCAGGGGCATCAACACCTCCTTTCTTCGGCTGGTCACACCTCTGTCTATACAGCCTAGCAACCTTCTGGCTACAGCCACCGCCTTGTCACACTGTTTCATCGCCTTCAAATCCTCAGATACTACCACCCCAAGATCCCTCTCCCTGTCTGTACATATCAGACTCTTACCGCCTAATACATACGTCTCCCGTGGATTTCTACTCCCTAAGTGCATCACTTTGCATTTCTTCACATTGAATTTTAATTGCCAAACCTTAGACCATTCTTCTAGCTTCTGTAGATCTTTTTTCATGTTTTCCACTCCCTCTGTTGTGTCCACTCTGTTACAAATCTTGGTGTCATCCGCAAAACACAAACTTTACCTTCTAACCCTTCGGCAATGTCATTCACAAATATATTGAACAGAATCGGCCCCAGCACTGATCCCTGAGGCACTTCACTACTCACCTTTCCCTCCTCCTCCCACCCTCTGGCATCTGTCCGTCAACCAGTTCCTAATCCAGTTCACCATGTCGGGTCCTGTCTTCAGCCTGTCAAGTTTATTCAAGAGCCTCCTGTGGGGAACCGTGTCAAAAGCTTTGCTGAAATCTAAGTAGATTACATCTATAGCATGTTCCTGATTCAATTCTCCGGTCACCCAAAGAATTCAATGAGGTTCGTTTGGCACGATTTACCTTTGGTAAAACCATGTTGTCTTGGATTTTGCAACTTATTGGCTTCCAGGAAATTCACTATCCTTTCCTTCAGCATCGCTTCCATTACTTTTCCAATAACCGAAGTGAGTCTTGTAGTTTCCAGCTTCTTCCCTATCACCACTTTTGTGAAGAGGGACCATATCCGCTGTTCTCCAATCCCACGGAACCTCTCCGTCTCCAAGGATTTATTAAACAAATCTTTAAGAGTACATAAGTATTGCCATACTGGGAAAGACCAAAGATCCATTAAGCCCAGCATCTTGTTTCCAACAGTGGCCAATCCAGGTCACAAATACCTGACAAGATCACAAATACCTGGCAAGATCCCAAGAGGACCTGCCAGAACCTCTCTGAGCTCCCTCAATATCCTGGGGTGGATCCCGTCCGGTCTCATGGCTTTGTCCTCCTTTATATTTTCAAGTTGTTTATACACACTCGCTTCCGTGAATGGTGCTATATCCGTTCCATTCTCATATGTACTTTTGCCAATCAATCGTGGTCCTTCTCCAGTGAAAAACAGAACAAATTTGTTTAGCAAATTTGTTTAGCAAATTTGTTTAGCAAATTTGCTTTTCCTTCATCATTATCCATATAGCGGTTCGCAGCATCTTTCAATCTCGCAATTCCATTTTTAGTCTTCCTCCTTTCACTAATATACCTGAAGAAATTTTTGTCGCCCCTCTTTACATTTCTAGCCTTTTGTTCTTCCGCTTTCGCCAGATGTATCTGTCTCTTGGCTTCTTTCAGTTTCATCCGGTATTCCTCTCAGTGTTCCTCTTCTTGAGTTTTTCTGTATTTCATGAACGCCAACTCTTTAGCCTATATTTTCTCAGCCACTTGCTTGGAGAACCATATCGGTTTCCTTTTTCTCTTGCTTTTATTTATTTTCTTTACATAAAGGTTTGTGGCCATATTTATAGCTTCTTTCAGCCTGGACCACTGCCCTTCCTCTTCTTGTATGTTCCCCCAGCCCATCAGCTCCTTCCTCAGGTATTCCCCCATTTTACTAAAGTCAACATGCTTGAAATCCAGAACTTTGAGTTTTGAGTGGCCGCCCTCCACTTCAGCTGTTATATCAAACCAAACTGTTTGATGGTCACTGCTGTCCAGGTGGGCACCCACTCGGACATTTGACACACTATCCCCATTTGTGGGCACGAGATCCAGCATTGCTCCCTCTCTCTTGGGTTCTATCACCATTTGTCTGAATAGAGCACTTTGAAAAGCATCCACGATCTCTCTACTTCTTTCCGATTCCACAGATTAAACTTTCCAATCCACATCTGACAGATTGAAATCTCCCAGCGACAGCACCTCTCTTTTCTTTCCCAACTTATGGCTATCTGTGACCAGATCTTTATCTAGTTCCTCCGATTGTGTTGGAGGTCTATAGACAACACCCATGTGGACAGAGGTTCCATCATCTCTTTTTAAGGTGATCCATATTGCTTCTTCCTTTCCCCAGGCCTCTGTCATTTGTTGCCGCGATATCATTTCTCACATAAAGAGCTGCTACTCCTCCAACTTTATGACCATCTCTATCCTTCCTAAATAAATCAGCAATAGCATAGCATGTTGCCCTCCAAAATCTTGAACGTTCCATATAATTCTCAGTTTGATAGACCTGCTGCCAAGTACTTCCTGCTGCTGTGGTGGTATTTTCTTGTTTTCCCTCATCAAAAACCTTGCCCTGATAAAAGTGCCACCTGCTGTGACTGTGGCAAACAGAACCACATTTGAGGGGTATGTCACTTTTCCAGATTAAACCATTACAGTTCTGATGGATTTTCCAGATGTGGTCATAGGAGAGGCCAAGTTGGTGAGCTCCATGCCCTGGAATTTAACAATGCTTATGCCTTCAAAATATTTGCAGTCAAATTTTACAGCCATAGAAACAACCCATGACATCATGTGCTAATACGAAAACACCATTCCCAGGTACTTAAAGTATCAGTTGATATGATCACTTACCTAACATAATGCCAGTATGGATATCTAAAATATCTGCACATATGCAACATGTTATAAAATGCTATTTATAGGGATTTGACTGTGGTCCTGTATCTGTGTGATGGCTGATAGCACTGCATTCTTCTGAGTTACCAAGCCACTGAATTTAGATGTATTCATTATTTCCTGCTATGATCCAGGGAACTGGAAAAACAAAAGGCAAGCTAAGTTTCATATAAATGAAACCATTGAACCTGTAGCCTGCCATATAGGCAAATCCCTTTTTACTTCTAAAAGATCAAGGAAGGAGAACTTTCACAACTGAAAGAGTTGACATCATTGAGTATAACAGTGGACTAATTTTATGGGTCTCTTTATTTGTGATTGCCCAGAAATCCAAGCAATCAGCAACCTTCATAGTCATTAAGGTCCTTCCAAGGAACATCTGTAACTACACTCTCTCCACAGGAAATCATGCAAAGTGACACCCACCAACAAACCTTCCCCAGAGTACCCCTCACACTCTGGAGTGTACCCCCAGAAAGGGTTTGCTTAACTCAAGACTATCTCTACTTCAGGAAGCAGATGAAAACTTGGCTGTTCTCCCTTAATGGAAGAAACAGCTAACTAGCTAGGCACACACACAAGGACTGACACTGACTGCACATACTATAAGAAGGATGTGCTTTTCCTCTAGCTGAGATCATTCTCATACACCTTTTTTGACTACACATGCAATTTTTCTGTAAATTAATTGCCATTATTTTCTTTCTAACATATTTCTCTATCTTATTTGTCTATATGTTTCACCTCCACTTACTCCTAAGCTATCTATTAGGATGTCTTAATGCAGGGCCAGTCTTAGGCAGGGGTGACAGGAGCAGTCGCACAGGACTTTGTGCCTCCAAGGGCCCCACTGTGCTTCCTCTTACTCCCTGCCATTTGATCCTCAGCTTTCCAGCTGCCCTGCGTTTAAAATGTTTCAGCAGCAGTGAAAAAGCAGGCTCGCCTCTAGCCTTTAAGCCTTCCCTTCTCTCTCAGCGTGCACTGTGCTGCCTTTCTCTGATGCAATTTCCTGTTTCTGCGAAGGCAGCACAGTGCATGCTGAGAGAGAAGGGAAAGCTTAAAGGCTAGAGGCGAGCCTGCTTTTTCACTGCTGCTGAAACTTTTTAAACGCAGGGCAGCTGGAAAGCTGACGCCACGACTTTTTAAATGCAGGGAGGCTGGAAGGAAGGGAGGTCTGTGGAAAACTGAGGGCACAGATGGGGCTTAGGTTGGGGACTGAAACTCGGGGGCTGAAAAGGCAGGGGGGTAAGTTGGGGGCTGGGGCAAGTCACTGGACATGGAGGGGGGCAGATGAGAATCACTGGCTATGGATGGGAGGGGAGGGCAGGGGACAGATGAGAATCACTGGATGTGGATGAGAGGGAGGACAGGGGGCAAAGGAGAATCGCTGGACATGGATGGGAGGGGAGGGCAGGGGAGAGATGAGAGTTGCTGGACATTGATGGATGGAGGGGAGGGCAGGAGAAATGCTGGACATGGATGGAGGGGAGGGCAGGGGACAGAGGAAAATCACTGGATGTGGTTGAGAGGGGAGGACAGGGGGTAAAGGAGAATTCTTGGACATAGATGGGAGGGGAGGGCACAGGAGAATTGCTGGACATGGATGGGTGGGGAGGGCAGGGGAGAGGAAAGTTGCTATGGATGGGGGAGGGCAGGAGAAATGCTGGACATGGATGGAGGGGAGGGAACACAGGAAGGAGTTACACATGGATGGAGGGGAGAGGAGGCATTCTGGACATGGAGGAGAGGGGAGAGTTGAAATGCTGGATATGGATGAGGGGAGGTAAGAGAGAGGATGAACATGGATGGAGGGGAGGAGAGAAAGGAGAAATGCTGGACATGGATGGAGGAGAGAGGGAAGAGAGAGGAAGGAGATGCATACTGACGGAGATAAGGGAAAGGGAACAGAGGAGAAAAACTGCACATGGCTCGAGAAAATAGGCAAAAGCTGGATCCACTCTATATCTCCTCCAGTCAAGTCCGCGGAGGACCAAGCTTTTACCTATGGATGTGGGGCAAGAAATGAAGAAGAAAGGAGGAAAGTAAAGAAATTAAATGGAAAGGAAGCCCTGGAAGTGGAGTTAAGGGAACAGATAGAGAGCAGCAGAATCAGAGACTGGGATCAACATGATCACAAAAACGAAGTCACCAGACAACAAAAGTAGAAAAAAATCATTTTATTTTCATTTTAGTGTTCGGAAGATGTCCAATTTCAGAATTTACATCTGCTGTCTTATTTTGCAATGTATAGCAATGTTCTGTTTTTCTGGTATTGTGCTGCATGCAGAGTCTGTATGCTAATTTGGTTTGTGTCATTTTGGGTATACTGGAGCTGTAACAGCTTACAGAAATTATTTATAATGAAAAAAAACAAATTATTTTTCTTCTCCTGTACTGGTGTAATATTTTCAATGATTATTGTTTATATGCGCCATGGCTGGTAAAAGGGTGTGGCTAAATGTGCCAACATTGTCCAGTTCAGCACACTATTAGAAGCCAAGTTCATACAAAGTTAATTATGTTCAGTGGAAAATTAATCTGTTGGCTCAGGCTGCTTGCTATCTGAATATTCAATCACTGTTTCATTATTGCTACCAAGTATTACATATTAAGGGGATTTGTTTTAATTCATTTATCTAGTCCTTTCGTACACATGGTTTTGCTTTTTAAACCCAAAGGTTTCCTAGTATAGCATTTTTCATGTTTGAATTAGTTTTTGTATACAAGTTTTGCTTGATTTGTCTTTATTTGAAATAAAAGAAAATGTTAAAAACATTTCTCCGAGGACAAGCAGGCTGCTTGTTCTCACGACTGGGTTGACGTCCACGGCAGCCCCCACCAACCGGAACAAAACTTTTGCGGGCGGTCCCGCACGCAGGACACACCCTGAACAGGATTCCTTTATGAACAGGATTCTGAACAGGATTCCTTTATGTTTATCCCACACGTGTTTGAATTCTGTTACCGTTTTCATTTCCACCACCTGCTTCTTAACGATACCGTGATGATGTCACCGGGGGAGTCTGTCGGATATGCTGGATGGTCAGAATAGTGAAGGTCGGATAATTGAGACTGTACTGTACTGTTATTTGAATTTATTTTACCACTGTATATGTCTATTGCCTATGTCTGGCTTTTTCTTGCTGTATACCATGTGAATTCCATGTGAATTTCTTCAAAAAGGCAGTACATAAATGCTAATTAGATAAATATCTAAGATCCAACTTTGTGTTGATATGTAGCTATCTGATATTGCTATCAAACAAGAGTGATGCAGCATGCCTTCAGCTAACATCATCATTACAAATTTAAATTGAGCACAACTTTTCTCCAAGTTAGACCTGTGAGCAGACTATCACCAGCTTAAACTTCATCTAGAATCAAGGAGGCCGATATTGAGAGCACAGAAGGCAGCCCAAATAAGTGCCGCAGCGCTGCGTAACCCTAGTAGTGCTCTAGAAATGTTAAGTAGTAGTAGTAGTAGTAATTGAAGCTGAACCCGGATATTCAATGCCGGGTTGTTTCCGGTGACCGGCATTGAATATCGGGGTTTTTTTTTTAGCCGGCTCAAACTTAACTGGCTAAGTTAATATTCAGCATTGACCAGTTAAGTTTATGATTGTATGACTGAAGAGCAAGTGATACTTGCTCAAGCAACACTTTGGCCAGCGTCATATTGTCAAGCATGACACATTACCACGTGACACTCTATCACACGTCAGTTACTGAAGCATACTTTGCAAGCGAGCAACACCTATTAAAGTGAACCATAGAAGTTGTAACTACATAAACAGAATGTATAAAATTCATGAAACATTTATTAATAAAATTAATCTCAAATAAAACACAGACATGCCTTCAAGCATACAAATCCATAACAAAGCAACATTAAAAAAGGGCCCAAAAATAAAAGCATAAAAAATTTGTAAGAATTAAACAAATATAACACCATGGTTTACAAAGAAATAGATGATATTCACTTTAAACATTCAAATTGATTTTATAAGCAACGTTAGACGGAAAGTTTTTTTAAAATTTTATTAGAGTACTCTTGAATTAAGTAATCTGGGAATTCAATTTTTCATATTTCTTTGATTTTTGACTGTTTCCTTGACCCCTGGAAACCCTGGAATACGTGGCAAACTGGAATCCTTCTTTGCGTTGAAGAGCAGACAGAAATCTTTTTAAAGGATGGATTGCAATAATCTACCTGCGCTTGGAAGGCATGATGCTAGCCTTCAAGCTTGTTATTATTTCTTGGTACGGTCCTTTCATGAACTGTCCACATCTTAGGAGGAAAACAAGGACATCTACGGACACCTCTACTGTTTCAACAACCTATGTAACTGTCTTCATAATAGTCCAACAAATCTGAAATCTTAAGATTTAATTACTCAACTTCATCTAGGATATCATCAAAAGCTTCGGGCACTTCATGAGCAGGTAAAAATGCCAGAGAAAACAATGACTTTAGTACACAGTGAACATCTTCATTCTCAGTATATGCTTCAGTCAATCCATTGCATTGCACATTTCTCCATACTGACTGAGTCAAATGAAAAAAAAAAAAACATTCCTGAATACTGACATCTGGGAATTCCTCCTCGAAGGCCGCTTTTGAAGCAAGCTCTAAATCCATATTACAAGATTCTGGAGCTAAATTATAGTGAAATGTCTTTACTACAGCAAATAGGTGAGTATAGGTAACTTGGGTTTTATCGGGCAGGATTGCATAAACACAGGTCTAAACTTCGCCAGCACAAACTGCATGAATAGCAAAAAACTGACAGAGTATTAAAGGAACAGCTTTAAAAGTCCCATCACACATCCAAACTTTAGCAGCATATAAAACATCAAGCATTGCATCAGAAACATAAATAACCATTTGTTTAAAATTCACCTTATCCTCATTTGTACAACTATCTTCACAATGTGGCAGAAACTGCACAGTCTTACCCAGATGGATGGCAGTCTGATATTTCTCTGGAATAAGCAAACCCATTGCACAGTTCAGTTCTGCCTCAAATCCATCAAGACATTTCCAAGCCTGCTGAATTTTATGGGCCATAGATATTTTCAAGGGAGCAGAAGTGAACTTCTTCAGTAATAGATGCCAAAGCAGAACTTACATACGCCGAGGAGGAATCCTATTAACGCACCCATCAAGTACCATTCTTGTCATTTGCCTTAACCTCCTTGGAGGCAGGATCAGGCGGATGTTTATGAGGTCTCAATTCTTGAAAAGACACATTAGCAGTATTATAATTCAATGAGATAATTAAATTACCATTGCAACACTGTTGGTTGCATTTCCAGTTCAAAGTGGACTAGTTTTTCTGAGAGAAACAGTAAGAAAAGCTATTTAGGTATATTTTGTCTCTGCCTTTAGAGAACTTATACATTTCCATGCCTCAACCAGCATGGCCATGTGGAGCATGACTGCCATGCTTGATGTATGGCCCCCTTAAGAGACACTAAGTCACATGATGTATGTTTAAGTGTTGCAAACATAAATGATGCATGCTCAAGTGACGCACATTGAAATGTTATACTTGACAAACTGATGCACGTCAAAAAGGTATGTGCTAATGTGTCGGACACGCTCAAGTGTCACACACTGAAAAGACGCTCGCTCAAGTGTCACACACTCAATTGACTGAAAACATAAGTTTATAGCAGCCAAAGATAGGACTGCTATTTAGGCAGTCCGATTTGGCTTCTAAACTTAGCTGGCCAACATGTGAATATTTGCAGATAGCTGGTTATGTTGCTTGATATAACTAGCTAGCCGTTATGTGCCAATATTCAACAGAGATAACCGGCTATCGCGTGCTCAATATTAGCACTTAGCCAGCTAAGTGCTATTTAAGCGGCCAGGATCCATTCCATGCTCAGAGTTGACGGAAAATGAGGAAACTAACATTAGACAAGTATGAGACTTTGGGCAAAAACGAAAGTGAAGAGTCAAGAATGATCCCTAGATAGCAGAAACTTGTAATCAGAGTGATTGGGGTACCAGGGAAGGAAGGTTAGCAACCAGAATCTGAGGGTCATTGGTTTCTCTTCTGCAGAAATTTTCTAAACTACAATTTATGAAGTGCTTTCAGGATTTGAAGGATATCCAAATGTCTGTGATGACTTCTTGTTACATGACAGCAAAGCTGAAGAATGGCAGTTGCCTTGAAATCAACAATTCCATAACAAAATCTCATGTAAAATTTGCAAAATTGCAAATATAAATGCCCTAGCTGGAGTCCTTTGGGCATATCTTCTTCTTAGATGGACTGTTAACTAATCTAAAGAAAGTCAAAAGTCATTCAAGAAACTGCTATAGCTATCTTTTACCCCTTGGAAAATTCAGAGTATGTTGGGACTCACAAATTATTGTGACAAATTCACTACCAAAGTGCAATAATAAACCTTCTGAGATCTCACAAAAATGACCAAGATTATAACTACAAACAGTACCTAGGTATTCATATATTATGTTCCTGTGTGTTTAGGAAAAAGTGTGTGTTGAGGAAAAAGCCTCAACAGACTCCTGAAACTTAGCTCTAAGGCTATTTAATTCATAGGAGTTCTATCTGTCTGGCTTAAAAAACCTCCTTTCCTTTATTGTTTATATCAATATGTCAATCCGGAGTCACTTATCTTTACTTGGACTCCTAGTTGCTCATTCCAACGCTCAGTCTTTTTTGCCACGGCCGACTCTGGTCCAGGTTTCGGAACTTTTCCACTTCCTGCTTCAGTGTCCACGGTCCTGGCGTGCTGTAGCAACTGCAATACATACAAACAATTATCCTTTAAATCTTACTAAGTTGCACACATCGTCTTAGCTCAACATACCTATCTCATACTGTGTGCGTTCTATCGGAAGAGGGCTACTGTTTCCTGCTTCCATATTTGTATTTGAAAACCTCATCATCATATCCTTGTTACCTATCAAGGTACCGTATCAGTTACAGGGAGAGGCTTTGCCTCGAGTTATCTAACACAGAAAGAGTTTGCTTTTTTGAACACGAACCAACCGAAAATCCCCACATTCTACACTTTACCTAAAGTGCATAAAAGGCTAATAGACCCACCAGGGAGGCCAATAGTATCCAGTAGAAGATCCTTATTAGAGCCGATATCGATCTATGTAGACACGTTTCTTCGGCCAATGGTGAAGAATATAAGATCATATATTAAAGACACAACGGATTTTCTTAACCACCTGAATGATTTGAAAGGAGTTTGTGATAGTTGGTGGATGGTTACGATGGATATAGTGAGTTTATACACTGTTATTCCACAACAGGAGGCATTACAAATACTGAAAATGGAGTTAGATCGAAGAGAAGACATAAGGATTCCAACAAGTTTTATATTAACCCTAGCCTCATTAGCAATGACGAATAACTACTTCCACTTTGCAGGAAAGCTATTCAAACAACTATCAGGAGTAGCCATGGGAGTTACGATGGCACCGTCAGTGGCTAATTTGTTCGTAGCACGGTTTGAGGAAGAAGCCATATACACCTCCCACTACTTTCCACACATCAAGATGTGGTTAAAATTTATTGATGATATCTTCTGTATATGGGATGGTGATAAAAAAGAGCTGGAAGAATTTGTAGAACAACTCAATCAAAAATATCCAACTCTTAAATTCACAATGGAAGCAAATCAAACAACATAGCATATTGGATGTACAGATTAAAAAGAAGGACAAACAGATAACTATGACTATCTTCAGGAAGAAGACAGATCGGAATACCTTCTTAGAATATACTAGCTGTCATCCGAAGAAGTTAAAAGATAGCCTCCCACTATCCCAATTCTTAAGATACAGGAAGATTTGTTCAGATGATCAAGATTTCAGACAGGAGTCTAAGGATCTACAGAAGACATTATGTGATAGAGGATATCCGAGGGGAATGTCCAAAAGCTTACACAAGAGCAAAATATAATAGCGGAGAATATCTATTAAGACCAAGAAGAAAAGATGATTCTACAGAGACTAACAAAGCAATCTGTGTTTGGAGATACAATTCCATGGCGTCTAAGATAGCGACAATTATTAAGGTCACACTGGCACATAGTGCAAACCTTGCCAACTTTTCAAGAAGCAGACGTGATGATGGCGTTTAGCAGGGGGAGGAATCTTAAAGAAAGTTTATCCCCAACTACTTTAAAACCTATTGATTGGCGAAGAAGGAGCATACATGGGCATAGTAAATGCGGAAAATGCCAGATATGAGACCTGATGATGGAGATAGACACATTTGTAGACCCACAGACGGATTGACGGTTTACTTTACGTTCCGCCACAACATGTGAATCAGAATATGTTGTATACTGTATACAGTGTCCATGTGCAAAAGTATACATTGGCAAACTACAAGCACCTCAAAGTAAGACTGGGTGAACATAAAATTAATATCCATGTCAACAAACTCACAGCACCTTGGCAGCGCATTGCATAAAAGAAGGGCACGATTTGAATCACTCCGATTGTAATCCTACAAAAGAGCGAGTTCTCCCACAAGAGGAGGCTAATAGAGATTGGTATTACTACAACAGGAGCACATCTGGATTTTTCAACTACAGACCATAAACCAAGAGGGTTGAATACCAAAATCAAGTGGGTCCATTTTTTCTAATCATTATGGTATCTCTTCTAATCAATACGGTATCTTGATGGGTAACACGGATATGACGATGAGGTTTTCAAATACAAATACAGAAGCAGGAAACAGTAGCCCTCTTCCGATAGAATGGACAGAGTATGAGATAGGTATGTTGAGCTAAGACGATGTGTGCAACTTAGTAAGATTTAAAGGATAATTATTTGTATGTATTGCAGTTGCTACAGCACGCCAGGACCGTGGACCCTGAAGCAGGAAGTGGAAAAGTTCCGAAACCTGGACCAGAGTCGGCCATGGCAAAAAAGACTGAGCGTTGGAATGAGCAACTAGGAGTCCAAGTAAAGATAAGTGACTCCGGATTGACATATTGATATAAACAATAAAGGAAAGGAGGTTTTTTAAGCCAGTGATGACAGATAGCACTCCTATGAATTAAATAGCCTTAGAGCTAAGTTTCAGGAGTCTGTTGAGGCTTTTTCCTCCTGTAGAAGAACACACAGGAACATAATATATGAATACCTAGGTACTGTTTGTAGATACATTAATAACTGATCCTAGGTTCGCTAGATTTAGAGGAAGATAGTGTTTCCAAGATTATAACTAGTCAGAGAGATATTGAGGTTGTTTTACCCTCCCTAAATTAGTTCTAATTAATGATCATGTTGTGTCCCAATTTCAATGCCAGGAAAGCGACAGAAAGTTTTAGAAACGGTAACCCACCCAATTAGCTTATGAGCTCTCTTCAAACAAATTGACCACTCGGTTTGCATTTATATTATTGCCTTTGCAAGCATGATCCTTTCACTAAAATACTCTTACTGAGAGAGAAGCTTTAGCTGTTATTTGGGGATGTTCACATTTCCTTCTGTATATCTATGAAGATGATCACTGACCACACCAGTGGAGCCTATGTTCAGGAACCCGTGATTTCAACCTCCAATTTGTATTGATCATTGGATGCACAAGCTGCAAGCCATCAACCATGAACTCATCTATCATTCTGGTAAAAACAATCCAGCTGATTATTTCTTTAAGCATTCTTGCTACCAATCAACAACTTGCCATGCTTTAGAGAACATTTTAGAAATTCTATATGACCTATACATGTGTAATTAAGAGGTAAGGGGTTGCGTGTTATGAAATAGTTTAGGTTGGACCAAAAAGTATGCTTGCAATTCTAGTTTTGCATACAGGAATACATGCATAATTTAAAAAAAAAGCAAAACTAGATGTCAACATTACACCTGCTCCATGCCAGGCGTAAATGTCAGCTAACCATTTGTTTTGAGCTGGGATTTGTATGAGCAATTATGTTCTCTGGTATTTAACACCATCTCAAAAATCTGTAAAAAATAGTTTTGTTTTTTTTTTGCTCAGTTCATAAATGCTTTTTCTCCGAGGACAAGCAGGCTGCTTGTTCTCACTGATGGGTGACGTCCACGGCAGCCCCTCCAATCGGAATCTTCACTAGCAAAAGCCTTTGCTAGCCTTCGCGCGCCGATTCGCACCGCGCATGCGCGGCCGTCTTCCCGCCCGAAACCGGCTCGTGCCGGCCAGTCTTCTTTTGTCCGCGCTCGGTACGGTCGTGTTACGCCGTTCGCGCCCCTTAAGTTGACCTCGCGCGTCTCTTTTGACTTTTCGCTAAAAAAAAAAAAAAAAAAAAAGGATTTCGGAAGAGGACCTTTCGGTCTTTTTCCCTTCCTCTATTTTCAGTTTTTGCCCCGTTAAGTTTCTTTTCGTCTTCGGGGTAGGCCCTTTTGAGGCCTCGGGTCGAATTTTTTCTCTCCCCCTTTTTGGTGCCTACTGCAATTACGAGTTTTGATTTCGCCGGCGTGATTTTTCCGCCCATGTCATCGAAGTCTCCCAGCGGCTTCAAGAAGTGCACCCAGTGCGCCCGGTAATCTCGCTCACTGACAGGCACGCGTCGTGTCTTCAGTGTCCTGGGGGCTGGGCACCGCCCGCAGGGCCTGTAGTCTGTGCGCCCTTTTAACAAAAGCGGACTCAGGTAGCGAGATTGGCCCAGTGGAACGTTTTGTTCTCGGGCTCTTCGTCGGCATCGGCACCGGGAGTATCGAGTGCATCGACGTCGACAGCGTCCAGACCTCCGTCCTCGGCCGTGACTGCATCGAGTGCATCGAGGCATCAACCCTCTGCATCGGGGCTGAGACATCGGAAGGCTGCGTCGGCATCGGTGGTACCGGGACCTCCACTTCTGCTGATGTGGTCGGACGGTGGTGCTTCGACTGGAGTGCAGGTGAGGGCTGTCCATTCCCCTGCTGGTGGCGGTGAGCCTTCGGGTGGATCTCCCCCTACCCTGAGGGCTCCTGCGGTACAGCCCCCCCGAGACCGACCTTCTTCGGCCTCGGCCCCGAGGAAGCGACGGCTGGATTCTGCGTCCTCCTCGTCGGTGCCGGCAAGCTCCGGTGACATGCTTCGTCCCAAAAAGTCGAAGAAGCATCGACACCGGTCCCCTTCCCATATCGGCACCGAGAGCTCTGGGTCGCCGAGGGAGTCGGCACCCAGTAGGCATCGGCACCGAGAGGACTGCTCACCCTCTGTTCAAGAGGTGTCGATGCACTCCACTATGGACAGCCCGGAACAGCCTCCATGCCCAGAACAGACTCTGACATCGACACCTGCATCGGCTTCCACGTCTTTCTCCACAGCCGCTCTGCACGAGAGTCTCCGGGCCGTTCTCCCAGAGATTCTGGGAGAGGCTGTTGCGCCCTTCCCCTCCGGTACCGGGGGTGCTTGCGCCACCGGTACCGTCGAGTGAGGCGCTGGCTGTCCCCTTGCCCGGGGTGAGGTCTCCGACATCGGTGCCGCGTGCAGTACCGACTGCGGTCATCTCCACCGACTGCGGTCGCCTCCCAGGAAGGCTCCCCGACGACGTCGGCGGAGGGAGCTTCGCCGGTGCGGGCGAGGGAGTCTACCTCTCGACGCCCACACCGTGGACGTGGCTCCACGGAGTCGAGCCGGGCACGGCTTCAGATACAGGTCCGTGAACTTGTGTCTGATACCGATGGTGAGGCCTCGTGGGAAGAGGAGGAGGACATCAGATATTTCTCTGACGAGGAGTCTGAGGGCCTTCCTTCTGATCCCTCTCCCTCCCCTGAAAGGCAGCTTTCTCCTCCCAAGAGTCTGTCTTTTGCGGCCTTTGTCCGGGAGAGGTCATACGGCCATCCCCTTCCCGGTGGTTGTGGAGGACGAGCCCAGGGCTGAAAATGTTTGAGCTCCTGGACTATCTTCTCCACCTAAGGAAGCGTCCACAGTACCCATGCATCATGTCCTCAAAAAGACATTG